>NC_091991.1:1149601-1303691 GCF_044704955.1 Pristiophorus japonicus | reverse complement strand
CCTCCCCCAGGGCCCCCCGGGACTGGGCTCCCCCCGCCCCCGGGCTCTCCCTCCCCCCCGCCCCCGGGCTCTCCCTCCCCCCCGCCCCGGGCTCTCCCTCCCCCCCGCCCCCCGGGGCCCGGGACTGGGCTCCCCCGCCCCCCGGGCTCTCCCCAACCCGGGACTGGGCTCTCCCCCCCGCCCCCCGGGCTCTCCCCAACCCGTGACTGGGCTCCCCCCCCGGGACACACTCCCCCCCCCATCCCCCCCCGGGACTGAGCTCCCCCCCCGCCCCCCGGGACTGGGCTCCCCCGCCCCCCGGGCTCTCCCCCGCCCGGCTCCCTCCCCCAGGGCCCCCCGCCCCCCGGGACTGGGCTCCCCCGCCCCCGGGCTCTCCCTCCCCCCCCGCCCCCCGGGGCCCGGGACTGGGCTTTCCCCCTGGGACACACTCCCCCCATCCCCCCCCGGGACTGGGCTCCCCCCCCGCCCCCCGGGACTGGGCTCCCCCGCCCCCCGGGCTCTCCCCAACCCGGGACTGGGCTCCCCCCCGGGACACACTCCCCCCATTCCCCCCCCGGGACTGGGCGCCCCCCGGGGCCCGGGACTGGGCTCTCCCCCCGGGACACACTCCCCCCATCCCTCCCCGGGACTGGGCTCCCCCCCCGCCCCCCGGGACTGGGCTCCCCCCCCGCCCCCCGGGACTGGGCTCCCCCGCCCCCCGGGCTCTCCCTCCCCCCCGCCCCCCGGGCACCCTCCCACCGGGCTCTCCCTAACGCCCCCCGGGACTGGACTCCCTCCTCTCGGGCTTTCTCCCCGAACCCCCCCCCCCCCCCCCCCTCGGGCCCTTGCCCCCCTGGGCACCCTCCCCCCTGTCCCTTCCCCCAGGCACCCTCCCCCCAGTCCCTTCTCCCACCCTCCACCAGACCTCCTCTTGGCTTTCCTCCCCTCATTCCTCATTACTTCCTTCCCTCCCTTCTTCCTCTTCTCTTCCTCTTTGCTCTCCTCTTCTCTTCCCTCCCCTCCTTCCTGTTCCCTTCCTCCTTGTCCCTCCCTCCTCTTCCCTCGCTGACTCCTCATCGTCCCTCCCTCCCTCTTTCTTCCTTTCCCTTCCTCCCATTCCCTTCCCGCTCTCCTCTTCACTTCCTTCTCTCCATCCCTCCTCTTTTCTTCCTCCTTCCTCCTTCCTCCACCTCCTCTCCCCTTCCCTCCTTCCTCTTCCCTCCCTCCTCTTCCCTCTCTTCTTCCCTCCCTCTTCACTTTCTTCTGTTCCCTCCCTCCCATTCCCTTCCCTCCCTCCCATTCCCTTCCCTCCCTCCCATCCCCTTCCCTCCCTCTTCCCTTCCTTCTCTCCCCTTCCCTCCCTACTCTTCTCTTTTCTCCTTCCTTCTCCCTCCCTCCTTCCTCCTCTATTCCCTCCCTCCTTCTTTTCTCTTCCCTCCCTCCTTCTTTTCTCTTCCCTCCCTCCTTCTTTTCTCTTCCCTCCCTCCTTCTTTTCTCTTCCCTCCCTCCTTCTTTTCTCTTCCCTCCCTCCTTCTTTTCTCTTCATTCCCTCCTTCTTTTCTCTTTCCTCTCTCTCTCCCTCCTCTTCCCTCCCTCTTCATTCTTCCCAGCCTCTTTCCTCCATTCCCCTCCCTGTCCTCCCTCGTCTTTCTTTCTCTCCCTCCTCTTCCCTTCCCCCTCTCCCCCCTCAGTCCCTCCTCTCCCCTCCCCTCATCTCCCTCCGCTTCCCTCCTTCCTCTTATCATCCCTCCCTCTTTTTCCCTCCCTCTTCTCTCCCTCCTTCCTCCTCTTCCCTTCCTCCTTTTACCTTCCGCTCCCTCCCCTCACTCATCTTCTCTCTTCCCTCCCTCTCCTCTTTCTACCCACCCTCCTTCCTCTTTCCTCCCCTCTCTTCCCTCCCCTGTCTCCTCTTCATTCCCTCCCTCCCTCCGCTTCCCTCCCCTCTCTTCCCCTCCCTCTTCTACCCTCCCTTCCCTCTCCTCCTCTTCTACCCTCCCTTCCCTCTCCTCCTCTTCACTTCTCTCCCCTTCCTCCCTCCCCCTCTTCCCTTCCCTCCCTCCCCCTCTTCCCTTTCCTCCCCTCTTCTTCCTGCCCCTCCCTCCTCTCCCATCACCTACCCCCTCAGCTCTCTCAGCCCCGTTTCCAAGGGAAGGCCTAGGCCATCCCTCAGAGCTCTGCTCCCCGCGGCCTAGGGCGTTTCCATGGAGACGGCCCGGCCTCCCCTCCCCTCATCTCGCCCCCCCCCCCCCCCCACCTCCTCCCTGGAGCTGCGTTTCCAGGACCTTCGCTTCCCTCCCTCTAGTTTCCCCAACCCACCGCGGAGCTCCATGTCCAGGGCACTTGCCCATTCTCCCTCTCCGTGTCGCCAGCGCAGAGCTGCACCACCAGGACCCCTGCTGCTCTCTCCCTCTCCGTGTCCCCTGGGTGGAGCTGCACCACCAGGACCCCTGCTGCTCTCTCCCTCTCCGTGTCCCCTGGGTGGAGCTGCACCACCAGGTCCCCTGCTGCTCTCTCCTACTCCATGTCCCCAGTGCGGAGCTGCGTGTTTCAGACCTGACCGACCTCCCCCTGAATTTCCAGCACGGAGCTGCAGTTTGACATAAATACACAAGATGAACAAAATTCAATTTGGAGTGCAATAATAATCAATGTACCTTGGTTAAATTTCTGCATTATTTGACATAATATTATTTGAAGAAATCAAATTGCTGTGTTCCACTAGAATTGTCTCCAGTGTTAGCCATGGCTCGCCTCTGAGTCAGAAGCTTGTGAGTTCAAGTCCCATTCTAGAGAGAAGCACTAAATCTAGGCTGACACACCCAGTGCAGTGCTGAAGGAGCCCCGCACTGTCAGAGGTGCTGTCTTTCGGATGAGACGTTAAACCGAGGCCCCGTCTGCTCTCTCAGGTGGGTGTAAAAGATCCCAGGGCACTATTTTGAAGAAGAGCGGGGGAGTTATCCCCGGTGTCCTGGGGCCAATATTTATCCCTCAATCAACATCACTAAAACAGATGATCTGGTAATTATCACATCGCTGTTTGTGGGAGCTTGCTGTGCATAAATTGGCTGCTGCATTTCCTACATTACAACAGGGACTACACTCCAAAAGTACTTAATTGGCTGTAAAGTATTTTGGGACATCCAGTGGTCATTAAAGTCTTTCTTTGACAAATGGTCATAAAAGTAAGCATAGTTTTGTAATTTTTCCTCCCACAATTTTAATATAAGGCTTTATTAAGCAAAATATAAACAAAGCACATTACATAGCAGACGTAATTATAACCATTTTTGTTAGCTTAGCTGAGCCATGCAGGCCAGAAGGTTGGATCCCAGTCCAGGGCGAGTTTGCCAAGTTCAGCCAGTGGGACTCTTGGGGGCAGTTCAATTAGCTTTATGTACGGACCACGGCTAGTCCTGCTAATATGTGTCCAGTGATCCCCTGATGAGGGCAAGATTTTATTCATAGAATCATAGAATTATACAGCACAGAAGGAGGCCATTCGGCCCTTCGAAAGAGCTATCCAATTCGTCCCATACACCTCTGCTCTTTACCCATAGCCCTGTGAGGTTTTCCTTTTTAAATATATATCCAATTTCATTTTGAAAGTTACTATTGAATATGCTTATAACACCCTTTCAGGCAGTCCATTCCAGATCATAAAAACTCACTGTGTCTAGTTCTCATCTCTCCCTGGCGTTTTTTCCAAATATTTTAAATCTTTGTCCTCGTGTTACTGATCCTCCTGTTAGTGGAAACCGTTTCTCCCTATCGACCTCATCATTTTGAACACCTCTGTTAAATCTCCCTTAAACCTTCTCTAAAGGAGAACAATCCCAGCTTCTCCAGTCTCTCTACAGTCCTTCATTGGTCTTCACAGTAGAGATTGAGGATAAAGTACCAGAGATGCAAGCAAAACTAAAAAAAAATATCAGGGGAAGGAACCAACCAGACTCAACACAAATGTGAATCCTCCAGTAATCTGCCGACACTTGCCGTACTCTACAGGCTCACTTCTGAAGGATAGCCACTTAGATGCGGTACTGGACAGGGACCAATGGCCGTGAAACTGGAAGCAAGCAAAGAGACAATGAGGTCAGAAAAAAGTGGTGAGAAACATATAAAATAGGTGCAGGAGTAGGCCATTCGGCCCTTCGAGCCTGCACCACCATTCAATAAGATCATGGCTGATCATTCACCTAAGTACCCCTTTCCTGCTTTCTCTCCATACCCCTTGATCCCTTTAGCCATAAGGGCCACATCTAACTCCCTCTTGAACATATCCAATGAACTGGCATCAACAGCACTCTGCGGTGGGGAATGCCACAGGTTAACAACTCTCTGAGTGAAGAAGTTTCTCCTCATCTCAGTCCTAAATGGCCTACCCCTTATCCTTAGACTATGTCCCCTGGTATTGGACTTCCCCAACATCGAGAACATTCTTCCTTCATCTAACCTGTCCAGTCCCGTCAGAATTTTATATGTTTCCATGATCCTTCTAAACTCCAGTGAATACAGGTCCAGTCGATCCAGTCTCTCCTCATATGTCAGTCCTGCCATCCCGGGAATCAGTCTGATGAACCTTCACTGCACTCCCTCAATAGCAAGAATGTCCTTCCTCAGATTAGGAGACCAAAACTGAACACAATATTCCAGGTGAGGCCTCACTAAGGCCCTGTACAACTGCAGTAAGACCTCTCTGCTCCTATACTCAAATCCCCTCGCTATGAAGGCCAACATACCATTTGCCTTCTTCACCGCCTGCTGTACCTGCATGCCAACTTTCAATGACTGATGTACCATGACACCCAGGTCTCGTTGCACCTCCCCTTTTCCTAATCTGCCGCCATTCAGATAATGTTCTGCCCTCGTGTTTTTGCCACCAAAATGGATAACCTCACATTTATCCACATTATACTGTATCTCACACTCATTTGCCCACTCGCCCAACCTGTCCAAGTCACCCTGCAGCCATCCAGCGTCCTCCTCACAGCTCACACCGCCCCCCAGCTTGGTGTTATCTGCAAACTTGGAGATATTACACTCAATTCCCTCATCCAAATCATTAATGTATATTGTAAATAGCTGGGGTCCCAGCACTGAGCCCTGCGGAACCCACTAGTCACTGCCTGACATTCTGAAAAGGACCCGTTTATCCCAACTCTCTGCTTCCTGTCTGCCAACCAGTTCTCTATGTGCTTTAATTTTGCACACCAATCTCGTGCGGGACCTTGTCAAAAGCCTTTTGAAAGTCCAAATACACCACATCCACTGGTTCTCCCTTGTCAACTCTACTAGTTACATCCTCAAAAAATCCTAGAAGATTTGTCAAGCATGATTTCCCTTTCATAAATCCATGCTGACTTGGACCGAACTGTTAATAAAGGATGATATCAGGGCAATTGTGAGAGATGATATTGGCTCTAATGAACAAAATGTTGAATCATTGTGGGTGGAGATTAGAGATAGTAAGGGGTAAAAGTCACTGGTGGGCGTAGTTTATAGGCCCCCACATAATAACTTCATGATTGGGCGGACAATAATCAAGGGAATAATAGAGGCATGTGAAAAAGGAATGGCAGTAATCATGGGGGAGTTTAACCTACATATCGATTGGTCAAATCAAATCGCACGGGGTAGCCTGGAGGAGTAATTCATAGAATGCATACAGGATTATTTCTTAGAACAGTATGTTACAGAACCTACAAGGGAGCAAGGTATCTTAGATCTGGTCCTGTGTAATGAGACAGGAATAATAAACGATCTTCTAATAAAAGATCCTCTCGGAATGAGTGATCACAGTATGGTTGAATTTGTAATACAGATTGAGGGTGAGGAAGTAGTGTCTCAAACGAGCACACTATGCTTAAACAAAGAGGACTACAGTGGGATGAGGGCAGAGTTGGCTAAAGTAGACTGGGAACACAGACTAAACGGTGGCACAATTGAGGAACAGTGGAGGACTTTTAAGGAGCTCTTTCATAGTGCTCAACAAAAATATATTCCAGTGAAAAAGAAGGGCGGTAAGAGAAGGGATAACCAGCCGTGGATAACCAAGGAAATAAAGGAGAGTATCAAATTAAAAACCAATGCGTATAAGGTGGCCAAGGTTAGTGGGAAACTAGAAGATTGGGAAAATTTTAAACGACAGCAAGGTAAGACTAAGAAAGCAAAAAAGAAAGGAAAGATAGATTACAAAAGTAAACTTGCGCAAAACATAAAAACAGATAGTAAAAGCTTTTACCGATATATAAAATGGAAAGAGTGACTAAAGTAAATGTTGGTCCTTTAGAAGATGAGAAGGGGGATTTAGTAATGGGAAATGTGGAAATGGCTGAGACCTTAAACAATTATTTTGCTTTGGTCTTCACAGTGGAAGACACAAAAAGCATGCCAAAAATTGCTGGTCACAGGATGTGGGAAGGGAGGACCTTGAGACAATCACTATCACTAGGGAGGTAGTGCTGGACAGGCTAATGGGACTCAAGGTAGACAAGTCCCCTGGTCCTGATGAAATGCATCCCAGGGTATTAAAAGAGATGGTGGAAGTTATAGCAGATGCATTCGTTATAATCTACCAAAATTCTCTGGACTCTGGGGAGGTACCAGTGGATTGGAAAGCAGCTAATGTAACGCCTCTGTTTAAAAAAGGGGGCAGACAAAAGGCAGGTAACTATAGGCCGGTTAGTTTAACATCTGTAGTGGGAAAAATGCTTGAAACTATCATTAAGGAAGAAATAGCGGGACATCTAGATAGGAATAGTGCAATCAAGCAGACGCAGCATGGATTCATGAAGGGGAAATCATGTTTAACTAATTTACTGGAATTCTTTGAGGATATAACGAGCATGGTGGATAGAGGTGTACCGATGGATGTGGTGTATTTAGATTTCCAAAAGGCATTCGATAAGGTGCCACACAAAAGGTTACTGCAGAAGGTAAAGGTACACGGAGTCAGAGGAAATGTATTAGCATGAATAGAGAATTGGCTGGCTAACAGAAAGCAGAGAGTCGGGATAAATGGGTCCTTTTTGGGTTGGAAATCGGTGGTTAGTGGTGTGCCACAGGGACCGGTGCTGGGACCACAACTGTTTACAATATACATAGATGACCTGGAAGAGGGGACAGAGTGTAGTGTAACAAAATTTGCAGATGACACAAAGATTAATGGGAAAGTGGGCTGTGTAGAGGACACAGAGAGGCTGCAGAGAGATTTAGATAGGTTAAGCGAATGGGCTAAGGTTTGACAGATGGAATACAATGTCGGAAAATGTGAGGTCATCCACCTTGGAAAAAAAAACAGTAAAAGGGAATATTATTTGAATGGGGAGAAATTACAACATGCTGCGGTGCAGAGGGACCTGGGGGTCCTTGTGCATGAAACTCTTTTTGGAGTTCACCTGCGAAAACATAAAACATTAAACGGTGCCACCCGACCTGGGTGACACTCCAGACATTTACAAGGCCCTTTTTTTCCCCCCTTTCTTTGTTTTTTTTTGTGTTTTTTCTTTTTTTTCTTTTTTTTTTTGGGCACTAAATTCACAATTTTCCCCAGTGCCCCCTATAAAAGGGAAGGGGGACACTAAAAGCACCGGCAATGAAAACAAATTAAACTTTAAAAGTAAAATCAAATTAAAATTTGGTTGCCGGGCGTGATGATGCACTCCAGTCCCTCCGGTGCCCACCTCTCGCGGAAGGCCGCGAGCGTACCGGTGGACACCGCGTGCTCCATCTCCAAGGACACCCTGGACCGGATGTAAGAGCAGAAGAGAGGCAGGCAGTCAGGTTGAACGACCCCCTCGACCGCCCGCTGCCTGGACCGGCTGATGGCACCCTTGGCCGTGCCCAGGAGCAGTCCTACGAGGAGGCCCTCGGACCTACCCGCTCCCCTCCGCACAGGGTGCCCAAAGATCAGGAGAGTGGGACTGAAGTGCAGCCAGAATTTCAGGAGCAGCCCCTTCAAATAATGGAACAGGGGCTGCAACCTTGTGCACTCAATAAAAACATGGAACACGGACTCTTCCAGACCGCAGAAATTGCAGGCGGCCTGGGAGTCCGTGAACCGGCTTAAAAATTTGTTGCACGGCACTGCTCCGTGCACCACCCTCCAGACCAAGTCCCCGATGAATAGTGGGAGGACCCCTGCGTAGAGTGCCCTCCATCGGGGACCCCCGCCTCCTCCGGACGGCAAGATGGTCCTTGTGCATGAATCTCAAAAAAAGTTAGTTGCAGGTGCAGCAGGTAATCAGGAAGGCGAATGGAATGTTGGCCTTCATTGCGAGAGGGATGGAGTACAAAAGCAGGGAGGTCCTGCTGCAACTGTACAGGGTATTGGTGAGGCCGCACCTGGAGTACTGCATGCAGTTTTGGTCATCTTACTTAAGGAAGGATATACTAGCTTTGGAGGCAGTACAGAGACGATTCACTAGGCTGATTCCGGAGATGAGGGGGTTACCTTATGATGATAGATTGAATAGATTGGGTCTTTACTCGTTGGAGTTCAGAAGGATGAGGGGTGATCTTATAGAAACATTTAAAATAATGAAAGGGATAGACAAGATAGAGGCAGAGAGGTTGTTTCCACTGGTCGGAGAGACTAGAACTAGGGGGCACAGCCTCAAAATACGGGGGAGCCAATTTAAAACCGAGTTGAGAAGGAATTTCTTCTCCCAGAGGGTTGTGAATCTGTGGAATTCTCTGCTCAAGGAAGCAGTTGAGGCTAGCTCATTGAATGTATTCAAGTCACAGATAGATAGATTTTTAACCAATAAGGGAATTAAGGGTTACGGGGAGAGGGCGGGTAAGTGGAGCTGAGTCCACGGCCAGATCAGCCATGATCTTTTTGAATGGCGGAGCAGGCTCGAGGGGCTAGATGGCCTACTCCTGTTCCTAATTCTTATGTTCTTATGTTCTTATGATCCTGTCACTGCTTTCCAAATGTGCTGCTATTTAATCTTTAATAATTGATTCCAACATTTTCCCCACTACTGATGTCAGGCTAACCGGTCTATAATTATCTGTTTTCTCTCTCCCTCCCTTTTTAAAAAGTGGTGTTACATTAGCTACCCTCCAGTCCCTAAGAACTGATCCAGAGTCGATAGACTGTTGGAAAATGATCACCAATGCATCCACTATTTCTAGGGCCACTTCCTTAAGTACTCTGGGATGCAGATTATCAGGCCCCGGGGATTTATCGGCCTTCAATCCCATTAATTTCCCTAACACAATTTGAGGAAAGGCCTAATGTAAAAACAAGAGTAACATCGCCCGTCTCCACCCCTGCCTCAGCTCATCCGCTGCTGAAAGCCTCGTTCATGCCTTTATTACCTCCAAACTTGACTATTCCAACACACTCCTGGCTGGCCTCCCACATTCTATCCTTGGGAAACTTGAGGTCATCCAAAACTCTGCTGCCTGTGTCCTAACTCGAACCGAATCCCGCTCACCCATCACCCCCTGTGCTCACTGCCCCGTGTCCTAACTCGCACCGAGTCCCGCTCATCCATCACCCCCTGTGCTCGCTGCCCCGTGTCCTAACTCGCACCGAGTCCCGCTCACCCATCACCCACTGTGCTCGCTGACCTACATTGGCTTCCGGATAAGCAACGCCTGGATTTCAAAATTCTCATCCTTGTTTTGAAATCCCTCAATGGCCCTCGCCCCTCCCTATCTGTGTAATCCCCTCCAACCCCACGACCTCCCGAGATGTCTGCGCTCCTCTAATTCTGGCCTCTTGAGCATCCCTGATTATTATCACTCAACCATCAGCTGCCAAGTCCCCAAGCTCTGGAACTCTCTCCCTATACCTCCACTTCTCTTTCCTCCTTGAAGACGCTCTTTTAAACTTCTTATCTCTTTGACCAAGCTTTTGGTCATCTGCCGCAATATCTCCTTATGTGGCCCGGTGCCAAATGTTGTTTTATATCGCTCCTGTGAAGCACCTTGGGATGTTCCACTATGTTAAAGGCACTATATAAATGCACGTTGTTGTTGTTATTTACACACAGGTGAAAGAGATTACGTTTGAGGGGGATCTAATTGGAAACATTTTGAAAGTTGCACACATGTAGTAATAAATATCCTTCCTCTCATTTCCGTACATGGAGCTGAAATTCCAGGTTATACATACTGTCTGAGTTCCAAACATAGAAACGCACTTGCAATAAACCCTTTCCCCGAATCCGGAGCATGGAACTTCTGTCACAAGGCACAGGAACTTTCCACTGAGTGTCCCTTGCTGCAATTTATTTCACTCGCCATCTAAAGAGCTTGAGCCCGAGCCCGAACCCCCCAGGCCCCCCCGAGCCCCTGTGCCCCCCCGAGCCCCCGAGCCTGTAACCCCAAGTCCCTCTGAGCCCCCAAGCCTGAGCCCTCATTCCCCCTGAGCCTGAACACTTGAGCCCCCCCCGAGCCCGTGCCCCCCATTCCCCCTGAGCCTGAGCCCCCATTCCCCCTGAGCCTGTACACCTGAGCCCATGCCCCCCATTCCCCCCAAGCCTGTAACCCCGAGTCCCTCTGAGCCCCCAAGCCTGAGCCCTCATTCCCCCTGAGCCTGTACACCCGAGCCCGTGCCCCCCATTCCCCCCGAGCCTGTACCCCTGAGCCTGAGCCCCCATTCCCCCTGAGCCTGTACACCCGAGCCCGGGCCCCCATTCCCCCCGAGCCTGTACCCCTGAGCCCCAGCCCCTGAGCCCCTCCGAGCCCGTGCCCCCCCATTCCCCCCGAGCCTGTACACCCGAGCCCCCCCAGCCCGAGACCCCCGAGAAAGGTAGCATTTTCACAGCAATGGCAAATGTTCTCCATGTCTCGGTTTGAAGCTGTACTTCTACTTCTTATTGGTTAAAACTTAATTGCTGACTGATGTCATCACCAATGAAGAGATAGCATGTGCCCCCCTCCCCCCCACCTTTCTTAAAGGGACACAACCAATAAAACAGAAGCTCCTCAGTACCCCTCCCACGTGCCGATGGACACCGCGGCTCCATCTTCGGAGACACCCGGGCGCAAACATAGCCGCGGAAGAGAGAGAGGCAATCGGGACGAATGACCCCCTCGACCACTGGTTTCCTGGATCTGTTAATGACCACCTTGGCCAGGCCCAGAAGCAGTGCTATGAGGAGGCCCTCTGACTTGCACCTCTAGGGCAGGCACCCTCTCTGTCCATGCCTCCGTATGGAGCTCCACCTCCAGGCCAGACACTCTGGTTGTGTCAGGAGGAAACAAAATAATAATTTGATAAGTTTTATCTATTAGTTTTATCAAAATTTGGAACTTCTTGTTTGTGCCCCTTTACGAAGGGGCACTGATAGTTTAATCATTCCGATTGATGTTTTAATCATCCTAACTGATAGCCAACCAGAGTAGACACTCTGGTTATAGTTGGCAACTATAATTTTAGGACCTTTGATGGATAACCAAAATTCAAATATTTGAATCAGTTCTGACAAGGTTCAGTCAGGAGCCGGTGTAACTGAACTGATATGTCTGATTACAGACCGAGAGAAATTAAGTCGAGCATTATGCACTTTCAAGGGAGATGGGAGATTGAACGTTTTTCTCTCTCTTGCAGTATTAAGTATGTGAAGTAAACTGCCAACAAAGCAGTTAATGTTGTGATAATTACTTCTTCAAGTAAAGAGCTGATGGATATCTGGTTAAGAAGGGTTGAAAGTTACAAATACTCAGGAACACAATAGTTTCAATCATGCTGGGAGCATGGTATCTGTCGAATGCAGCTGTTCACCGTTAATAATGTGAATTGTAACAGATTCTTATCCTGGAGTATTGTTCCATTATTTTCCCACATTACAACAGTGACTACACTTCAAAAATACTTCATTGGCTGTAAAGCGCTCTGGGACATCCAGAGGTCATGAAAGGCGCTATATAAATGCAAGTCTTTCTTTTTATCTTTGCGAAGTCATGGAGAAAATTCACAGGAGTCTTATTTTCTTGTAAATTTTGCTTTTGATTATTGCCCTTGCCAGAGATTAACGACATTGGGGAGATTACAGTTGGAAGGAGCAGGGGCAATAGGGAGAATGGATTTTACGTTTTCTGTGTCTTTTCCTGTGGCAAGAAAAGAAAGACGTGCATTTATATAGCGCCTTTCACTATCACCGGGCATCCCAAAGCGCTTTACAGCCAATGAAGTACTTTTGAAGTGTAGTCACTGTTGTGATGTGGGAAACGCAGCAGTCAATTTCCGCACAGCAAGCTCCCACACACAGCAATGTGATAATGACCAGATAATCTGTTTTAGTGATGTTGATTGAGGGATAAATATTGGCCCCAGGACACCGGGGAGAACTCCCCTGCTCTTCTTCGAAATAGTGCCATGGGATCTTTAAAGTCTACTTGAGAGAGCAGTTTACCGTCTCATCCGAAAGACGGCACCTCTGCCAGTGTGGTTCTCCCTCAGCACTGCACTGGGAGTGTCAGCCTAGATTTTTGTGCTCAAGTCCCTGGAGTGGGATTTTTAAAAAATTTCAAAATATACTTTATTCATATAAAAATTTGCACAATACATTGGAAGGCAGTTCCGTTCAATACATTTGCTTGCTTTACATTTCGAGATACATTTCAGTACAATCCAGGATACATTGTAACACAGTCATCAAATTAATTTACTAGTGGCACTATACGGTACACGGAATGGGTGAGGGTACAGTTACATTTCTTTGCAACATACATTACTAAACAGAACTTGCATTATACATGGCACTACATAGTTTTTTTGAGATCACGGTGCTCTATGTATACAAAAAGTTTGCAAGTACAGCCCGAGGGGAGTTTTATACTGATTCCAGCCCCTAGGTTTATCGTGGCGGAAGGGCTTTAAACTGTGGGACTTGAACCCACAACCTTCTAACTCGAAACGAGAGTGCTGCCCACTGAGCCACAGAGCACAAGGGCACCACAGGTACACTGTTCAGCTCTACCAGAAAGGCCATCCATCAGCATAGGTGTTATATCTTGAATAAAGAGTCAGACTGGATACTGCAAGCTCAAAGTAAGGTGTGACCCTACTTTATTACAGATCTCAGAGTGCCTCTCCAGCCTGTGAGGCCTCCTTATATACAGGTGCTCCCAAGGGATTGTGGGATCCCTTGGGACGCCAGGGGATAAGCCCTCTGGTGGTTAGACATGGTATTTACAGGTTTACATACAGTACAATAGGCAGTCCCTCGAAATCTTCCACTCTAAAAATTAGTTCTTAGGTGACTGAACAGTCCAATACAGGAATTACAATCTCTGTCACAGGTGGAACAGACAGTGGTTGAAGGAAAGGGTGGGTGGGGCTGGTTTGCCGCATGTTCCTTCCGCTATCTGCACTTGGTTTCTGCATGCTCTCGGCGATGAGACTCGAGGTGCTTAGCGTTCTCCTGGATGCACTTCCGCCACTTAGGGCGGTCTTTGGCCAGGGACTCCCAGGTGTCGGTGGGGATGTTGCATTTTATCAGGGAGGCTTTGAGGGTGTCCTTGAAACGCTTCCTCTGCCCACCTGGGGCTCGCTTGCAGTGTAGGAGTTCCGAGTAGAGTGCTTGCTTTGGGAGTCTTGTGTCGGGCATGCGGACAATGTGGCACTGCCCAGCGGAGCTGGTCGAGTGTGGTCAGTGCTTCGATGCTGGGGATGTTGGCCTGAGTGAGAACGCTAACGTTGGTGCGTCTGTCCTCCCAGGGGATTTGCAGGATCTTGCGAAGACATCGTTGGTGGTATTTCTCCAGTGATTTGAGGTGTCTGCTGTATATGGTCCATGTTTCTGAGCCATACAGGAGGGCGGGTATTACTACAGTCCCGTAGACTATGAGCTTGGTGGCAGATTTGAGGGCCTGATCTTTGAAATGATCAATTATACAGCTCCACGCAGGGCTATCTTGCAACGACTGGAGGAGGCCCCGATTTAGCAGGACAGTAGTTACAAAGGTGTACTGTCTGCTTCAGGAACGCTTACGGACAACCTTGAATATAGGGCCGGCCTTCAGTGTTTATGTTAAACAATTAAATATTGGGAAGACCGAAGCCATTGTCTTTGGTCCCTGCCACAAACTGCGTTCTCTAGCCACCGACTCCATCCCTCTCCCTAGCATCTGTCGGAGGCTGAACCCGACTGTTCGCAACATAGGTGTTATATTTGACCCTGAAATGAACATCTGGCCACATATCCACAACACATTACAGGAAGGATGTGATTGCTCTGGAGAGGGTGCAGAGGAGATTTACAAGAATATTGTCTGGACTGGAGAATTTTGGCTATGATGAAAGATTGGAGATGCTGGGTCTGTTTTCTTTGGAGAGGAGGCTGAGGGGAGACCTGATTGAGGTGTATAAACTTATGAGGGGCCTGGATAGAGTGGATAGGAAGGACCTGTTCCCTTGGCAGAGGGGTCAACAACCAGGGGGCATAGATTTAAAGTAAATGGGGAGTGGTTTAGAGGGGATTTGTGGGGAAATGTCTTCACCCAGAGGGTGGTGGGGGTCTGGAACTCACTGCCTGAAAGAGTGGTAGAGGCAGAAATCCTCACCACATTTAAAAGATATCTGGATGTGCACTTGAAGTGCTGTAACCTGCAGGGCTACGGACCGAGAGCTGGAAAGTGGGATTAGGCTGGATAGCTCTTGGTCGGCCGGCGCGGACACGATGGGCCGAAATGGCCTCCTTCTGTGCTGTAAATTTCAATGATTCTATGATTCCATAGAAACATAGAAACATAGAAAATAGGTGCAGGAGTAGGCCATTCGGCCCTTCTAGCCTGCACCGCCATTCAATGAGTTCATGGCTGAACATTCAACTTCAGTACCCCATTCCTGCTTTCTCGCCATACCCCTTGATCCTCCTAGTAGTAAGGACCTCATCTAACTCCTTTTTGAATATATTTAGTGAATTGGCCTCAACAACTTTCTGTGGTAGAGAATTCCACAGGTTCACCACTCTCTGGGTGAAGAAGTTCCTCCGCATCTCGGTCCTAAATGGCTTACCCCTTATCCTTAGACTGTGACCTCTGGTTCTGGACTTCCCCAACATTGGGAACATTCTTCCTGCATCTAACCTGTCTAAACCCGTCAGAATTTTAAATGTTTCTATGAGGTCCCCTCTCATTCTTCTGAACTCCAGTGAATACAAGCCCAGTTGATCCAGTCTTTCTTGATAGGTCAGTCCCGCCATCCCGGGAATCAGTCTGGTGAACCTTCGCTGCACTCCCTCAATAGCAAGAATGTCCTTCCTCAGGTTAGGAGACCAAAACTGTACACAATACTCCAGGTGTGGCCTCACCAATGCCCTGTACAACTGTAGCAACACCTCCCTGCCCCTGTACTCAAATCCCCTTGCTATGAAGGCTAACATGCCATTTGCTTTCTTAACCGCCTGCTGTACCTGCATGCCATCCTTCAATGACTGATGTACCATGACACCCAGGTCTCGTTGCACCTCCCCTTTTCCTAATCTGTCACCATTCAGATAATAGTCTGTCTCTCTGTTTTTACCACCAAAGTGGATAACCTCACATTTATCCACATTATACTTCATCTGCCATGTATTTGCCCACTCACCTAACCTATCCAAGTCGCTCTGCAGCCTCACAGCATCCTCCTCGCAGCTCACACTGCCACCCAACTTAGTGTCATCCGCAAATTTGGAGATACTACATTTAATCCCCTCATCTAAATCATTAATGTACAGTGTAAACAGCTGGGGCCCCAGCACAGAACCTTGCGGTACCCCACTAGTCACTGCCTGCCATTCTGAAAAGTACCCATTTACTCCTACTCTTTGCTTCCTGTCTGACAACCAGTTCTCAATCCATGTCAGTACACTATCCCCAATCCCATGTGCTCTAACTTTGCACATCAATCTCTTGTGTGGGACCTTGTCGAACGCCTTCTGAAAGTCCAAATATACCACATCAACTGGTTCTCCCTTGTCCACTCTACTGGAAACATCCTCAAAAAATTCCAGAAGATTTGTCAAGCATGATTTCCCTTTCACAAATCCATGCTGACTTGGACCTATCATGTCACCTCTTTCCAAATGCACTGCTATGACATCCTTAATAATTGATTCCATCATTTTACCCACTACCGATGTCAGGCTGACCGGTCTATAATTCCCTGTTTTCTCTCTCCCTCCTTTTTTAAAAAGTGGGGTTACATTGGCTACCCTCCACTCCATAGGAACTGATCCAGAGTCAATGGAATGTTGGAAAATGACTGTCAACGCATCCACTATTTCCAAGGCCACCTCCTTAAGTACTCTGGGATGCAGTCCATCAGGCCCTGGGGATTTATCGGCCTTCAATCCCATCAATTTCCCCAACACAATTTCCCGGCTAATAAGGATTTCCCTCAGTTCCTCCTCCTTACTAGACCCCCCGACCCCTTTTATAACCGGAAGGTTGTTCGTGTCCTCCTTCGTGAATACCGAACCAAAGTACTTGTTCAATTAGTCCGCCATTTCTTTGTTCCCCATTATGACTTCCCCTGATTCTCACTGCATGATTCTGATTCCATGATAACTAAGACCGCTTATTTCCACCTCTGTAACATCGCCCATCTCCGCCCTTGCCTCAGCTCATTCGCTGTTGAAACATTCATCCATGCCTCTGTTACCTCCAGGCTTGACTACTCCAACTCACTCCTGGCCAGCCTTCCACATCCTACCCTACGTGAACGAGAGGTGATCCAAAACTCGGCAGCCAGTGTCCTAACTCGCACCGAGCCCCGCTCACCCATCACCCCCTGTGCTCACTGCCCCGTGTCCTAACTCACACCCATCACCCCCTGTGCTCACTGCCCCGTGTCCTAACTCACACCGAGTCCCGCTCACCCATCACCCCCTGTGCTCACTGCCCCATGTCCTAACTCACACCGAGCCCCGCTCACCCATCACCCCCTGTGTTCACTGCCCCGTGTCCTAACTCACACCCAGTCCCGCTCACCCATCACCCCCTGTGCTCACTGCCCCGTGTCCTAACTCGCACCGAGCCCCGCTCACCCATCACCCCCTGTGCTCACTGCCCCATGTCCTAACTCACACCCAGTCCCGCTCACCCATCACCCCCTGTGCTCACTGCCCCGTGTCCTAACTCACACCGAGTCCCACTCACCCATCACCCCCTGTGCTCACTGCCCCGTGTCCTAACTCACACCGAGTCCCACTCACCCATCACCCCCTGTGCTCGCTGTCCCGTGTCCTAACTCGCACCGTCTCCCACTCACCCATCACCCTCTGTGCTCGCTGTCCCGTGTCCTAACTCGCATCGACTCCCACTCACCCATCACCCCCTGTGCTCGCTGTCCCGTGTCCTAACTCGCACCGAGTCCCACTCACCCATCACCCCCTGTGCTCACTGCCCCGTGTCCTAACTCGCACCGAGTCCCACTCACCCATCACCCCCTGTGCTCGCTGTCCCGTGTCCTAACTCGCACCGAGTCCCACTCACCCATCACCCTCTGTGCTCACTGCCCCGTGTCCTAACTCACACCGAGTCCCACTCACCCATCACCCACTGTGCTCACTGCCCTGTGTCCTAACTCACACCGAGTCCCACTCACCCATCACCCCCTGTGCTCACTGCCCCGTGTCCTAACTCACACCGAGTCCCGCTCACCCATCACCCCCTGTGCTCACTGCCCCGTGTCCTAACTCGCACCGAGTCCCACTCACCCATCACCCTCTGTGCTCACTGCCCCGTGTCCTAACTCGCACCGAGCCCCGCTCACCCATCACCCCCTGTGCTCACTGCCCCGTGTCCTAACTCGCACCCAGTCCCGCTCACCCATCACCCCCTGTGCTCGCTGACCTACACTGGCTCCTGGTTAAACAATGCCTCGATTTAAAAATTTTCATTCTTGTTTACAAATCCCTCCATGGCCTCGCCCCTCCCTATCTCTGTAATCTCCTCCAGACCCACAACCCCCCGAGATGACTGCGCTCCTCTAATTCTACCCTCCTGAGCATCCCTGATTATCATCGCTCCACCATCGGTGGCCGTGCCTTCAGCTGCCTGGGCCCCAAGCTCTGGAACTCCCTCCCTAAACCTCTCCGCCTCTCTACCTCTCTTTCCTCCTTTAAGATGCTTCTTAAAACCGACCTCTTTGACCAAACTTTTGGTCACCTGCCCTAATTTCTACTTATGTGGCTCGGGGTAATATTTTTGTTTTGTTTGTCTTCTAACGCTCCTGTGAAGCACCCTGGGATGTTTTACTACGTTAAAGATGCTATATAAATTTCAAGTTGCTGTTGTTGTAAATATTCACTTCTTTGGCAGCACCTCCCAAACCCACGACCTCTACCACCTAGAAGGACAAGGGCAGCAGGTGCATGGGAACACCATCACCTCCACGTTCCCCTCCCAGTCACACACCATCCTGACTTGGAAATATATCGGCCGTTCCTTCATCGTCGCTGGGTCACAATCCTGGAACTCCCTCCCTAACAGCACTGTGGGAGCACCTTCACCACACGGACTGCAGCGGTTCAAGAAGGCGGCTCACCACCACCTTCTCAAGGGGCAACTAGGGACGGGCAATAAATGCCGGCCTGGCCAGTGACGCCATATCTTGGACAGCAGGAGGGGCGAGGTCGGGGCGGAGGAGTGGCGAGGTCGGGGCGGAGGAGGGGCGAGGTCGGGGCGGAGGAGGGGCGAGGTCGGGGCGGAGGAGGGGCGAGGTCGGGGCGGAGGAGGGGCGAGGTCGGGGCGGAGGAGGGGCGAGGTCGGGGCGGAGGAGGGGCGAGGTCGGGGCGGAGGAGGGGCGAGGTCGGGGCGGAGGAGCGGCGAGGTCGGGGCGGAGGAGCGGCGAGGTCGGGGCGGAGGAGCGGCGAGGTCGGGGCGGAGGAGGGGCGAGGTCGGGGCGGAGGAGGGGCGAGGTCGGGGCGGAGGAGGGGCGAGGTCTGGGCGGAGGAGGGGCGAGGTCGGGGCGGAGGAGGGGCGAGGTCGGGGCGGAGGAGGGGCGAGGTCGGGGCGGAGGAGGGGCGAGATCTGGGCGGAGGAGGGGCGAGGTCGGGGCGGAGGAGGGGCGAGGTCCGGGCGGAGGAGGGGCGAGGTCGGGGCGGAGGAGCGGCGAGTGGCGAGAGATTGCAGAGCGATGCGATTGGGGCCCAGGTGAGGAGTGAGTTCCGGGCCCAGGAGAGGCGAGGGCCCATGGGCAGCACGGGTCAGGGGGCAGCACGGGCCCAGGGGAGACGAGGGCCCAGGGACAGCACGGGTCAGCCCACACTGCGATATGTGGGCACACTGGGTCCGTGCAGCAGAGCTGGTCTCCAGTCGTCCTGGTTAACCCTTGCCCCTGGACCCAGACCTCGCTCTGTCGAGCCCGTGTGGTGGCTGGTGTACAACGGTCACCCCACGTTAAAACAATCCACACACAGGCATCTTCCATCCTTCAGGATGCAGTTCGGGATCCGGAATATTAGGTCCTTCATTGAAACACCTGGGAACTCATCCCTTTTCGGCGTGGAAACAAGTCATCCTCGATACGAGGGACTGCCTACGATGATGATGATCCCGGAATTAATTTTAAAAAAATGCTACAAATAAGTGCTCTGTATTGCTGCTATAACACACAGCAAGCTCAACAGTACAACAGAACTTTGGGATAGACAGAAATGATCAATTTTCCATGTTGCCATCAGTACAAGCCTTTATGCCAGCAGGAATTTCTTGTGTCCTGTATGTTCAATTTTAGCACCGTCTACTGTCCCTTGCACGGAGTTTCAAGCTTTGCCTGTGACAAGTGAAGAGTACTTGGAGCAGTCAACGTTTGCTTCCTCGCAGGGAGACAGGAAACAGCTTGCCGTAGTGTCGGTTTTCTTTATTTCATTCCTGGCATCGCTGGCAAGGCCGGCATTTATTGCCCATCCCTAATCAGCCTCGAGAAGGTGGTGGTGAGCCGCCTGATACAATTGGGTGACTTGCTGGGCCATTTAAGAGTCAACCACATTGCTGAGGGTCTGGAGTCACATATCGGCCAGACCGGGTAAGGGCGGCAGATTTCCTTCCCGAAAGGGCATGAGTGAACCAGATGGGTTTTACCACAATCCGATAGTTTCATGGTCACCGTCACCGATACAGGTACAGCGTCCGAAATCCAGCAACCTTGCCGCTTTACCGGTTTTTCCGCATTTCAGACCTCGCTTTTGGCGATCCTCACCGCCCACTGACCCTCCGACCCTCCGACCCTCCACTCCTCACCGCCCACTGACCCTCCGCTCCTCACCACCCACTGACCCTCCGCTCCTCACCGCCCATTGACCCTCCGCTCCTCACCGCCCACTGACCCTCCGCTCCTCACCACCCACTGACCCTCCGCTCCTCACCACTGACCCTCCGCTCCTCACCGCCCACTGACCCTCCGACCCTCCGACCCTCCACTCCTCACCACCCACTGACCCTCTGCTCCTCACCACCCACTGACCCTCCGCTCCTCACCACTGACCCTCCGCTCCTCACCGCCCACTGACCCTCCGCTCCTCACCACTGACCCTCCGCTCCTCACCGCCCACTGACCCTCCGCTCCTCACCGCCCACTGACCCTCCGCTCTTCACCGCCCACTGACCCTCCGCTCCTCACCGCCCACTGACCCTCCGACCCTCCACTCCTCACCGCCCACTGACCCTCCACTCCTCACCGCCCACTGACCCTCCGCTCCTCACCGCCCACTGACCCTCCGCTCCTCACCGCCCACTGACCCTCCGCTCCTCACCACTGACCCTCCGCTCCTCACCGCCCACTGACCCTCCGCTCCTCACCACTGACCCTCCGCTCCTCACCGCCCACTGACCCTCCGCTCTTCACCGCCCACTGACCCTCCGCTCCTCACCGCCCACTGACCCTCCGCTCTTCACCGCCCACTGACCCTCCGACCCTCCGCTCCTCACCGCCCACTGACCCTCCGCTCCTCACCACTGACCCTCCGCTCCTCACCGCCCACTGACCCTCCGCTCTTCACCGCCCACTGACCCTCCGCTCCTCACCGCCCACTGACCCTCCGCTCTTCACCGCCCACTGACCCTCCGCTCCTCACCGCCCACTGACCCTCCGCTCCTCACCGCCCACTGACCCTCCGCTCCTCACCGCCCACTGACCCTCCGCTCCTCACCGCCCACTGACCCTCCGCTCTTCACCGCCCACTGACCCTCCGCTCCTCACCGCCCACTGACCCTCCGACCCTCCGCTCCTCACCGCCCACTGACCCACCGCTCCTCACCACTGACCCTCCGCTCCTCACCGCCCACTGACCCTCCGCTCCTCACCGCCCACTGACCCTCCGCTCTTCACCGCCCACTGACCCTCCGCTCCTCACCGCCCACTGACCCTCCGCTCTTCACCGCCCACTGCCCCTCCGCTCCTCACCGCCCACTGACCCTCCGCTCTTCACCGCCCACTGACCCTCCGCTCCTCACCGCCCACTGACCCTCCGACCCTCCGCTCCTCACCGCCCACTGACCCTCCGCTCCTCACCACTGACCCTCCGCTCCTCACCGCCCACTGACCCTCCGCTCCTCACCACTGACCCTCCGCTCCTCACCGCCCACTGACCCTCCGCTCCTCACCACTGACCCTCCGCTCCTCACCGCCCTCTGACCCTCCGCTCCTCGCCGCGCACTGACCCTCTGCTCCTCACTGCCCACTGACCCTCCGCTCCTCACCGCCCACTGACCCTCCGCTCCTCACCACTGACCCTCCGCTCCTCGCCGCCCACTGACCCTCCGCTCCTCGCCGCCCACTGACCCTCCGCTCCTCACCGCCCACTGACCCTCCGCTCTTCACCGCCCACTGACCCTCCGCTCTTCACCACTGACCCTCCGCTCCTCACCGCCCACTGACCCTCCGCTCTTCACCGCCCACTGACCCTCCGCTCTTCACCACTGACCCTCCGCTCCTCACCGCCCTCTGACCCTCCGCTCTTCACCGCCCACTGACCCTCCGCTCTTCACCGCCCACTGACCCTCCGCTCCTCACCGCCCTCTGACCCTCCGCTCCTCACCGCCCACTGACCCTCCGCTCTTCACCGCCCACTGACCCTCCGCTCCTCACCACTGACCCTCCGCTCCTCACCGCCCACTGACCCTCCGCTCTTCACCGCCCACTGACCCTCCGCTCTTCACCACTGACCCTCCGCTCCTCACCACTGACCCTCCGCTCCTCACCGCCCTCTGACCCTCCGCTCCTCACTGCCCACTGACCCTCCGCTCCTCACCGCCCACTGACCCTCTGCTCCTCACCACTGACCCTCCGCTCCTCACCGCCCACTGACCCTCCGCTCCTCACCACTGACCCTCCGCTCCTCACCGCCCACTGACCGTCCGCTCTTCACCGCCCACTGACCCTCCGCTCCTCACCGCCCACTGACCCTCCGCTCCTCACCACTGACCCTCCGCTCCTCGCCACTGACCCTCCGCTCTTCACCGCCCACTGACCCTCCGCTCCTCACCACCCACTGACCCTCCGCTCCTCACCGCCCACTGACCCTCCGCTCCTCACCGCCCACTGACCCTCCGCTCCTCACCGCCCACTGACCCTCCGCTCTTCACCGCCCACTGACCCTCCGCTCCTCACCGCCCACTGACCCTCCGCTCCTCACCACTGACCCTCCGCTCCTCACCGCCCACTGACCCTCCGCTCCTCACCACTGACCCTCCGCTCCTCACCACTGACCCTCCGCTCCTCACCGCCCACTGACCCTCCGCTCCTCACCACTGACCCTCCGCTCCTCACCACTGACCCTCCGCTCCTCACTGCCCACTGACCCTCCGCTCCTCACCGCCCACTGACCCTCCGCTCCTCACCACTGACCCTCCGCTCCTCACCACTGACCCTCCGCTCCTCACCACTGACCCTCCGCTCCTCACCGCCCACTGACCCTCCGCTCCTCACTGCCCACTGACCCTCCGCTCCTCACCGCCCACTGACCCTCTGCTCCTCACCACTGACCCTCCGCTCCTCACCGCCCACTGACCCTCCGCTCCTCACCACTGACCCTCCGCTCCTCACCGCCCACTGACCCTCCGCTCCTCACCACTGACCCTCCGCTCCTCACCGCCCACTGACCCTCCGCTCCTCACCACTGACCCTCCGCTCTTCACCGCCCACTGACCCTCCGCTCCTCACCGCCCACTGACCCTCCGCTCCTCACCACTGACCCTCCGCTCCTCACCGCCCACTGACCCTCCACTCCTCACCGCCCACTGACCCTCCGCTCCTCACCGCTCACTAACCCTCCGCTCCTCACCACCCACTGACCCTCCGCTCCTCACCGCCCACTGACCCTCCGCTCCTCACCACCCACTGACCCTCCGCTCCTCACCGCCCACTGACCGTCCGCTCTTCACCGCCCACTGACCCTCCACTCCTCACCGCCCACTGACCCTCCGCTCCTCACCACTGACCCTCCGCTCCTCACCACTGACCCTCCGCTCTTCACCGCCCACTGACCCTCCGCTCCTCACCACTGACCCTCCGCTCCTCGCCGCCCACTGACCCTCCGCTCCTCACCGCCCACTGACCCTCCGCTCCTCACCGCCCAGTGACCCTCCGCTCCTCACCACTGACCCTCCGCTCCTCACCGCCCACTGACCCTCCGCTCCTCACCGCCCACTGACCCTCCGCTCCTCACCACTGACCCTCCGCTCCTCACCACTGACCCTCCGCTCCTCACCGCCCACTGACCCTCCGCTGCTCACCGCCCACTGACCCTCCGCTCCTCACCACTGACCCTCCGCTCCTCACCGCCCACTGACCCTCCGCTCCTCACCACTGACCCTCCGCTCCTCGCCGCCCACTGACCCTCCGCTCCTCGCCGCCCACTGACCCTCCGCTCCTCGCCGCCCACTGACCCTCCGCTCCTCACCACTGACCCTCCGCTCTTCACCGCCCACTGACCCTCCGCTCCTCACCGCCCACTGACCCTCTGCTCCTCACCACTGACACTCCGCTCCTCACCGCCCATTGACCCTCCGCTCCTCGCCACTGACCCTCCGCTCTTAACCGCCCACTGACCCTCCGCTCCTCACCACCCACTGACCCTCCGCTCCTCACCACTAACCCTCCGCTCCTCGCCGCGCACTGACCCTCCGCTCCTCACCGCCCACTGACCGTCCGCCCTTCACCGCCCACTGACCCTCCACTAATCACCGCCCACTGACCCTCCGCTCCTCACCACTGACCCTCCGCTCCTCACCGCCCACTGACCCTCCGCTCCTCACCGCCCACTGACAGTCCGCTCCTCGCCGCCCACTGACCCTCCGCTCCTCACCACTGACCCTCCGCTCCTCACCGCCCACTGACCCTCCGCTCCTCACCGCCCACTGACCCTCCGCTCCTCACCGCCCACTGACCCTCCGCTCCTCACCGCCCACTGACCCTCCGCTCCTCACCACTAACCCTCCGCTCCTCGCCGCGCACTGACCCTCCGCTCCTCACCGCCCACTGACGCTCCGCTCTTCACCACTGACCCTCCGCTCCTCAACACTGACCCTCCGCTCCTCGCCGCCCACTGACCCTCCGCTCCTCACCGCCCACTGACCCTCCGCTCCTCACCGCCCACTGACCCTCCGCTCCTCACCACTGACCCTCCGCTCCTCACCGCCCACTGACCCTCCGCTCCTCACCACTAACCCTCCGCTCCTCGCCGCGCACTGACCCTCCGCTCCTCACCGCCCACTGACCCTCCGCTCCTCACCACTAACCCTCCGCTCCTCGCCGCGCACTGACCCTCCGCTCCTCACCGCCCACTGACCCTCCGCTCCTCACCACTAACCCTCCGCTCCTCGCCGCGCACTGACCCTCCGCTCCTCACTGCCCACTGACCCTCCGCTCCTCACCACTGACCCTCCGCTCCTCGCCGCCCACTGACCCTCCGCTCCTCACCGCCCACTGACCCTCCGCTCTTCACCACTGACCCTCCGCTCCTCACCACTGACCCTCCGCTCCTCACCGCCCACTGACACTCCGCTCCTCACCACTGACCCTCCGCTCCTCACCGCCCACTGACCCTCCGCTCCTCACTGCCCACTGACCCTCCGCTCCTCACCGCCCACTGACCCTCTGCTCCTCACCACTGACCCTCCGCTCCTCACCGCCCACTGACCCTCCGCTCCTCGCCGCCCACTGACCCTCCGCTCCTCACCACTGACCCTCCGCTCCTCACCGCCCACTGACCGTCCGCTCTTCACCGCCCACTGACCCTCCGCTCCTCACCGCCCACTGACCCTCCGCTCCTCACCGCCCACTGACCCTCCGCTC
The DNA here is from genome assembly GCF_044704955.1 of Pristiophorus japonicus. NCBI lineage: Eukaryota > Metazoa > Chordata > Chondrichthyes > Pristiophoridae > Pristiophorus > Pristiophorus japonicus. The sequence goes on along the minus strand of NC_091991.1, from coordinate 1,278,469 downwards.
CTCACCACTGACCCTCCGCTCCTCGCCGCGCACTGACCCTCCGCTCCTCACCACTGACCCTCCGCTCCTCACCACTGACCCTCCGCTCCTCACCGCCCACTGACCCTCCGCTCCTCACCACTGACCCTCCGCTCCTCGCCGCGCACTGACCCTCCGCTCCTCACCGCTGACCCTCCGCTCCTCACCGCCCACTGACCCTCCGCTCCTCACCACTGACCCTCCGCTCCTCGCCACCCACTGACCCTCCGCTCCTCGCCGCCCACTGACCCTCCGCTCCTCGCCGTCCACTGACCCTCCGCTCTTCACCGCCCACTGACCCTCCGCTCCTCACCACTGACACTCCGCTCCTCACCATTAACCCTCCGCTCCTCACCGCCCACTGACCCACCGCTCCTCGCCGCCCACTGACCCTCCGCTCCTCACCACCCACTGACCCTCCGCTCCTCACCACTGACCCTCCGCTCCTCGCCGCCCACTGACCCTCCGCTCCTCACCGCCCACTGACCCTCCGCTCCTCACCGCCCACTGACCCTCCGCTCTTCACCGCCCACTGACCCTCCGCTCCTCACCGCCCACTGACCCTCCGCTCCTCACCACTGACCCTCCGCTCCTCACCACTGACCCTCCGCTCCTCACCGCCCAGTGACCCTCCGCTCCTCACCGCCCACTGACCCTCCGCTCCTCACCACTGACCCTCCGCTCCTCACCACCCACTGACCCTCCGCTCCTCACCGCCCACTGACCCTCCGCTCTTCACCGCCCACTGACCCTCCGCTCCTCACCACTGACCCTCCGCTCCTCACCGCCCACTGACCCTCCGCTCCTCACCACTGACCCTCCGCTCCTCACCACCCACTGACCCTCCGCTCCTCACCACTGACCCTCCGCTCCTCACCACTGACCCTCCGCTCCTCACCGCCCACTGACCCTCCGCTCCTCACCGCCCACTGACCCTCCGCTCCTCACCACTGACCCTCCGCTCCTCACCGCCCTCTGACCCTCCGCTCCTCGCCGCCCACTGACCCTCCGCTCCTCGCCGCCCACTGACCCTCCGCTCCTCACCGCCCACTGACGCTCCGCTCCTCACCGCCCACTGACCCTCCGCTCCTCACCGCCCACTGACCCTCCGCTCCTCGCCGCCCTCTGACCCTCCGCTCCTCGCCGCCCACTGACCCTCCGACCCTCCGCTCCTCACCACTGACCCTCCGCTCCTCACCGCCCACTGACCCTCCGCTCCTCACCGCCCACTGACCCTCCGCTCCTCACCACTGACCCTCCGCTCCTCACCGCCCACTGACCCTCCGCTCCTCACCGCCCACTGACCCTCCGCTCCTCACCACTGACCCTCCGCTCCTCACCGCCCTCTGACCCTCCGCTCCTCGCCGCCCACTGACCCTCCGCTCCTCACCGCCCACTGACCCTCCGCTCCTCACCACTGACCCTCCGCTCCTCGCCGCCCACTGACCCTCCGCTCCTCACCGCCCACTGACCCTCCGCTCCTCACCGCCCACTGACCCTCCGCTCCTCACCGCCCACTGACCCTCCGCTCCTCACCACTGACCCTACGCTCCTCGCCGCCCACTGACCCTCCGCTCCTCACCGCCCACTGACCCTCCGCTCCTCGCCGCGCACTGACCCTCCGCTCCTCACCGCCCACTGACCCTCCGCTCCTCACCACTGACCCTCCGCTCCTCACCGCCCACTGACCCTCTGCTCCTCGCCGCGCACTGACCCTCCGCTCCTCACCGCCCACTGACCCTCCGCTTCTCACCGCCCACTGACCCTCCGCCCCTCACCGCCCACTGACCCTCCGCTCCTCACCGCCCACTGACCCTCCGCTCCTCGCCGCCCACTGACCCTCCGCTCCTCACCGCCCACTGACCCTCCGCTCCTCACCACTGACCCTCCGCTCCTCACCACTGACCCTCCGCTCCTCACCGCCCACTGACCCTCCGCTCCTCACCGCCCACTGACCCTCCGCTCCTCACCGCCCTCTGACCCTCCGCTCTTCACCACTGACCCTCCGCTCCTCACCACTGACCCTCCGCTCCTCACCACTGATCCTCCGCTCTTCGCCGCCCACTGACCCTCTGATCCTCACCGCCCACTGACCCTCCGCTCCTCACCGCCCACTGACCCTCCGCTCCTCACCACTGACCCTCCGCTCCTCACCGCCCACTGACCCTCCGCTCCTCACCGCCCACTGACCCTCCACTCCTCACCACCCACTGACCCTCCGCTCCTCACCACTGACCCTCCGCTCCTCACCACCCACTGACCCTCATCTCCTCACCACCCACTGACCCTCCGCTCCTCACCACTGACCCTCCGCTCCTCACCACCCACTGACCCTCCACTCCTCACCACCCACTGACCCTCCGCTCCTCACCACTGACCCTCCGCTCCTCACCACTGACCCTCCGCTCCTCACCGCCCACTGACCCTCCGCTCCTCACCGCCCACTGACCCTCCGCTCCTCACCACTGACCCTCCGCTCCTCACCGCCCACTGACCCTCCGCTCCTCACCACTGACCCTCCGCTCCTCGCCGCGCACTGACCCTCCGCTCCTCACCGCTGACCCTCCGCTCCTCACCGCCCACTGACCCTCGGCTCCTCACCACTGACCCTCCGCTTCTCGCCACCCACTGACCCTCCGCTCCTCGCCGCCCACTGACCCTCCGCTCCTCGCCGTCCACTGACCCTCCGCTCCTCACCACCCACTGACCCTCCGCTCCTCACCACTGACCCTCCGCTTCTCGCCACCCACTGACCCTCCGCTCCTCGCCGTCCACTGACCTTCCGCTCCTCACCGCCCATTGACCCTCCGCTCCTCACCACCCACTGACCCTCCGCTCCTCACCACCCACTGACCCTCCGCTCCTCACCACCCACTGACCCTCCGCTCCTCACCACCCACTGACCCTCCGCTCCTCACCACCCACTGACCCTCCGCTCCTCACCACCCACTGACCCTCCGCTCCTCACCACCCACTGACCCTCCGCTCCTCACCACCCACTGACCCTCCGCTCCTCACCACCCACTGACCTTCCGCTCCTCACCGCCCACTGACCCTCCGCTCCTCACCGCCCTCTGACCCTCCGCTCCTCACGACTGACCCTCCGCTCCTCACTGCCCACTGACCCTCCGCTCCTCACTGCCCACTGACCCTCCGCTCCTCACCGCCCACTGACCCTCCGCTCCTCACCGCCCACTGACCCTCCGCTCCTCACCACTGATCCTCCGCTCCTCACCGCCCTCTGACCCTCCGCTCCTCACCGCCCTCTGACCCTCCGCTCCTCACCGCCCACTGACCCTCCGCTCCTCACCGCCCACTGACCCTCCGCGCCTCACCGCCCACTGACCCTCCGCTCCTCACCACTGACCCTCCGCTCCTCACCGCCCACTGACCCTCCGCTCCTCACCACTGACCCTCCGCTCCTCACCGCCCACTGACCCTCCGCTCCTCACCACTGACCCTCCGCTCCTCGCCGCCCACCACCCTCCGCTTCTCACCACTGACCCTCCGCTCCTCACCGCCCTCTGACCCTCCGCTCCTCACCACTGACCCTCCGCTCCTCACCGCCCTCTGACCCTCCGCTCCTCACCACTGACCCTCCGCTCCTCACCGCCCTCTGACCCTCCGCTCCTCACCACTGACCCTCCGCTCCTCACTGCCCACTGACCCTCCGCTCTTCACCACTGACCCTCCGCTCCTCACAGCCCACTGACCCTCCGCTCCTCACCACTGACCCTCCGCTCCTCACCGCCCACTGACCCTCCGCTCCTCGCCGCCCACTGACACTCCGCTCCTCACCACTGACCCTCCGCTCCTCACCACCCACTGACCCTCCGCTCCTCACCACTGAACCTCCGCTCCTCACCACTGACCCTCCGCTCCTCACCGCCCACTGACCCTCCGCTCCTCTCCGCCCACTGACCCTCCGCTCCTCACCGCCCACTGACCCTCCGCTCCTCACCACTGACCCTCCGCTCCTCACCGCCCTCTGACCCTCCGCTCCTCACCACTGACCCTCCGCTCCTCACTGCCCTCTGACCCTCCGCTCCTCACCACTGACCCTCCGCTCCTCACCGCCCTCTGACCCTCCGCTCCTCACCGCCCTCTGACCCTCCGCTCCTCACCACTGACCCTCCGCTCCTCACCGCCCACTGACCCTCCGCTCCTCACCACTGACCCTCCGCTCCTCGCCGCCCACCACCCTCCGCTTCTCACCACTGACCCTCCGCTCCTCACCGCCCTCTGACCCTCCGCTCCTCACCACTGACCCTCCGCTCCTCACCGCCCTCTGACCCTCCGCTCCTCACCACTGACCCTCCGCTCCTCACCGCCCACTGACCCTCCGCTCCTCGCCGCCCACTGACCCTCCGCTCTTCACCGCCCACTGACCCTCCGCTCCTCACCACCCACTGACCCTCCGCTCCTCACCACTGACACTCCGCTCCTCACCACTGACCCTCCGCTCCTCACCACTGAACCTCCGCTCCTCACCACTGACCCTCCGCTCCTCACCGCCCACTGACCCTCCGCTCCTCACCACTGACCCCCCGCTCCTCACCACTGACCCTCCGCTCCTCACTGCCCACTGACCCTCCGCTCCTCACCGCCCACTGACCCTCCGCTCCTCACCACTGACCCTCCGCTCCTCACTGCCCACTGACCCTCTGCTCCTCACCGCCCACTGACCCTCCGCTCCTCACTGCCCACTGACCCTCCGCTCCTCACCACCCACTGACCCTCCGCTCCTCACCGCCCACTGACCCTCCGCTCCTCACCACTGACCCTCCGCTCCTCACCGCCCACTGACCCTCCGCTCCTCACCGCCCACTGACCCTCCGCTCCTCACCACTGACCCTCCGCTCCTCACCGCCCACTGACCCTCCGCTCCTCGCTGCCCGCCGATTCTCGCTGACCCTCCGTTCCTCACCGCCCACTGACCCTCCGCTCCTCGCTGCCCGCCGATTCTAGCTGACCCTCCGTTCCTCGCCGCCCACTGACCCTCCGATCTCGGTGCTGCATTTTTTACCGTTTTTTACCCGTTTCCTTGTCCCTCGCTGCCCGATGTTGCAATCTTGGCCGCCTCAAAAATGTCCGGTTTTTGGACCATTCTGGTTTTCGGAATTTCGGATTCAGGACATGTACTAGCATTCTATTCCAGAATTTAAATAAAATTATGCCTTGGTGGGATTTGAATTTACGTCTGCTGGATTATTAGTCCAGACCTTGGAATTACTAGTCGAGTAACATAACCTGTACCCTACTGAACCATTCTTATATACCTTTAGTTGCTAACTGAATATTGGCATTTTTAGAAACTCGGAAACAGATGTCATAGAACCAGGGAATTATTGAAAGGCTGTGTCTAAAACATGGAAGCCATCATCCTCTATACCTGGAGGTTTCTGACTGGCACAGACCCCGTCATTAATGAAGATTTGAAGTGCCTCATCAAATCTTTTAAGAATGTTTCAAAGCACTTCACAGACAGCAAATTACTCTGAAAGAAAGAAAGACTTGCACTTATATAGCACCTTACACAAGAACAACAACCTACATTTATATAGCGTATTTAATGAAGCAAACCGCCCCAAGGTGCTTAACAAGAGCAACAGATGGAGACATCAGGGCCAATGTGGCCAAAGAGGGAGGTTTTAAGGAGCATCTTAAAGGAGGAGGAGAGAGGTAGAGGCGGAGAGGTTTAGGGAGGGAGTTCCAGAGCTTGGGGCCCAGGCAGCTGAAGGCACGGCCACCGATGGTGGAGCGATTTTAAACTGGGGATGTACATGAGGGCAGACTTAGAGGAGCGCAGATATCTCGGATGGGGGCTGGGGGGCTGGAGGAGGTTACAGAGGTACGGAGGGGGGGGGGGCCATGGAGGGATTTGAAAACAAGGATGAGGATTTTAAAATTGAGACGTTGTTGGATCAGAAGCCAGTGTAGGTCAGCGAGCACAGGGGTGATGGGTGAACAAGAATTGGAACAGGCAGCAGAGTTTTGGATGAGCACAAGTTTATGTAGGAGGGAAGATGGGAGGCCGGCCAAGAGAGAATTGGAATAGTCAAGTCTAGAGGTAACAAAGGCAATGGATGAGGGTTTCAGCAGCAGATGAGTTGAAGCAGGGGCAGAGTCAGGCGATGTTGCAGAGGTGGAAGTAGGCGGTCTTGGTGATAGAGCGGGTATGTGATCAGAAGGTCATCTCAGGGTCAAACACAACACCAAGGTTGCGAACATTCTGACTCAGACATAGACAGTTATCAGGGAGAGGGGTGGAGTCGGTGGCCCGCGAACGGGGTTTGTGGCAAGGACCAAAGACAATGGCTTCAGTCTTCCCAATATTTAGCTGAAGGAAATTTCTGCTCATCCAGTACTGAATGTTGGACAAGCAGCGTGACAAATCAGAGACAGAACCTACAAGGGAGCAAGCGATCTTAGATCTGGTCCTGGTCTTTCAGAGTAATTTGCTGTCTGTGAAGTGCTTTGAAACATTCTTAAAAGATTTGATGAGGCACTTTATAGAATGTATACGGGATTGTTTCTGAGAACAGTATGTTACACAACCTACAAGGGAGCAAGCTATCATAGATCTGGTCCTGTGTAATGAGACAGGAATAATAAACGATCTCCTAGTAAAAGATCCTCTCGGAATAAGTGATCACAGTATGGTTGAATTTGTAATACAGATTGAGGGTGAGGAAGTAGTGTCTCAAACGAGCGTACTATGCTTAAACAAAGGGGACGACAGTGGGATGAGGGCAGAGTTGGCTAAAGTAGACTGGAAACACAGACTAAACGGTGGCACAATTGAGGAACAGTGGAGGACTTTTAAGGAGCTCTTTCATAGTGCTCAATAAAAATATATTCCAGTGAAAAAGAAGGGCGGTAAGAGAAGGGATAACCAGCCGTGGATAACCAAGGAAATAAAGGAGAGTATCAAATTAAAAACCAATGCGTATAAGGTGGCCAAGGTTACTGGGATACTAGAAGATTGGGAAAATTTTAAACGACAGCAAAGAATGACTAAGAAAGCAATAAAGAAAGGAAAGATAGATTACGAAAGTAAACTTGCGCAAAACATAAAAACAGATAGTAAAAGCTTTTACAGATATATAAAATGGAAAAGAGTGACTAAAGTAAATGTTGGTCTCTTAGAAGATGAGAAGAGGGATTTAATAATGGGAAATGTGGAAATGGCTGAGACCTTAAACAATTATTTTGCTTTGGTCTTCACAGTGGAAGACACAAAAACCATGCCAAAAATTGCTGGTCACGGGAATGTGGGAAGGGAGGACCTTGAGACAATCACTATCACTAGGGGGGTAGTGCTGGACAGGCTAATGGGACTCGAGGTAGACAAGTCCCCTGGTCCTGATGAAATGCATCCCAGGGTATTAAAAGTATTGACGGAAGTTATAGCAGATGCATTCGTTATAATCTACCAAAATTCTCTGGACTCTGGGGAGGTACCATCGGATTGGAAAGCAGCTAATGTAACGCCTCTGTTTAAAAAAGGGGGCAGACAAAAGGCAGGTAACTATAGGCCGGTTAGTTTAACATCTGTAGTGGGGAAAATGCTTGAAACTATCATTAAGGAAGAAATAGCGGGACATCTAGATAGGAATAGTGCAATCAAGCAGACGCAACATGGATTCATGAAGGGGAAATCATGTTTAACTAATTTACTGGAATTCTTTGAGGATATAATGAGCATGGTGGATAGAGGTGTACCGATGGATGTGGTGTATTTAGATTTCCAAAAGGCATTCGATAAGGTGCCACACAAAAGGTTACTGCAGAAGATAAAGGTACGTGGAGTCAGAGGAAATGTATTAGCATGGATCGAGAATTGGCTGGCTAACAGAAAGCAGAGAGTCGGGATAAATGGGTCCTTTTCGGGTTGGAAATCGGTGGTTAGTGGTGTGCCACAGGGATTGGTGCTGGGACCACAACTGTTTACAATATACATAGATGACCTGGAAGAGGGGACAGAGTGTAGTGTAACAAAATTTGCAGATGACACAAAGATTAGTGGGAAAGCGGGTTGTGTAGAGGACACAGAGAGGCTGCAAAGAGATTTAGATAGGTTAAGCGAATGGGCTAAGGTTTGGCAGATGGAATACAATGTCGGAAAGTGTGAGGTCATCCAGCTTGGGAAAAAAAACAGTAAAAGGGAATATTATTTGAATGGGGAGAAATTACAACATGCTGAGGTACAGAGGGACCTGGGGGTCCTTGTGCATGAATCCCAAAAAGTTACTTTGCAGGTGCAGCAGGTAATCAGGAAGGCAAATGGAATGTTGGCCTTCATTGCGAGAGGGATGGAGTACAAAAGCAGGGAGGTCCTTCTGCAACTGTACAGGGTATTAGTGAGGCCGCACCTGGAGTACTGCATGCAGTTTTGGTCACCTTACTTAAGGAAGGATATACTAGCTTTGAAGAGGGTACAGAGACGATTCACTCGGCTGATTCCGGAGATGAGGGGGTTACCTTATGATGATAGATTAAGTAGACTGGGTCGTTGGAGTTCAGAAGGATGAGGGGTGATCTTATAGAAACATTTAAAATAATGAAAGGGATAGACAAGATAGAGGCAGAGAGGTTGTTTCCACTGGTCGGGGAGACTAGAACTAGGGGGCACAGCCTCAAAATACGGGGGAGCCAATTTAAAACCGAGTTGAGAAGGAATTTCTTCTCCCAGAGGGTTGTGAATCTGTGGAATTCTCTGCCCAAGGAAGCAGTTGAGGCTAGCTCATTGAATGTATTCAAGTCACAGATAGATAGATTTTTAACCAATAAGGGAATTAAGGGTTACGGGGAGCGGGCGGGTAAGTGGAGCTGAGTCCACGGCCAGATCAGCCATGATCTTTTTGAATGGCGGAGCAGGCTCAAGGGGCTAGATGGCCTACTCCTATTCCTAATTCTGATGTTCTGATGTTCTTATGTTCTTATGTTCTGCTCTCAGGTGGATGTAAAAGATCCCATGGTGCTATTTTGCAGGGGAGTTATCCCTGGGGCCAATATTTATCCCTCAATCAACATAACAAATACAGTTTATCTTGTAAATATGTTTGTGGGAGGTTGCTGTTTGTGGGAGCTTGCTGTGCGCAAATTGGCTGCCTTGTTTCCCACATTACAACAGTGACTGCACTCCAAAAGGACTTAATTGGCTGTAAAGTGCTTTGAGACGTCCGGTGGTCGTGAAATAAATCCAAGTCTTTTTTTCTTTCTGAATAGCTTGGTGGACCAACATAGTGAACCCAATAGACCAGGAATGATTTGGGGTTTGTGTTGAGTCAGGCAAACGTCAATGCCTGGTAGCCATGGCAGTTATAATGATTGGTTTGTGTTCCTGGTCTATGGAAAGAAAAATTGCCCAGTGCTATCGCTTTCCATTGACGTCTAGTGATCTATGCTGGAATTGTACGTGTGTGTGAGGCCTGGGGGTGATTTTAACCCTGGTTGCTCTGTGGAAACCTGGCGGGACAGTTAAAATCACCCCGGTTCTTATCTGTCTGAAAGCCTCCATGATCGCAACATTTACAATTTTAACCTGCCCTCCTGAGCAGGCAACAAGGAGGCATACCCAGAGCCAACAGGGTCCTTCTTTACTGTGCATGTTGTGGCCCGATGACATCATGGAGACCCGACCATAATTTTACCTCAGGCCTGACTGGGGAATCTGTCTGGAGTTAAAATCGGGGCCTATCAAGAACAGATAGGATAAAATAATTAGGGGATTTGATAGGTTAGATACAGAGAAACTTGTGATATCTTCTTTACGACATCATAAACACACAGACTACAAGATGGCTACCGAAAACTTGTCAGGTGACCTGGCCACATGATTCTTTTATTATTGTACATCAGCAGTTGCATTACCAGAGTAGTCCACTAGGTGGAGCTCTATATTACACTTCTCTCTCCTTAATGAAGAAGTAATTATAACAAAATAATCATCATACATAACTTGCATGGTTATACATAACAGAAGGTATGGACTTATTTTGCCATATCTACAAATCAAACTTAACCACTAGTTTACTGTTTCGAAGAGGATACCTTCGCTCTCGAACAGAACTTTTCAAATATGGTGTTGAACTTAGATTCAATCTAAGCTGATCCTGTGGCGAGTTTTCCTCCAAGGGCAACCCTTGGATTTACGTTTGGACTCTCTACAACTTCATACTGTTTGTCTGCCTGACTTGGATTCAGACTTAAATTCTGACTTTCCCTTGGACTTGTTTCTAATATATCTGATGTAGGATTTGCTACTGGTACTCTACAGAAATGACTCATCAGAAATAATCGAATCATTCCAACTTTCAACTCTTTCCACATCTGTAGGTAAAATATGATCAATGTGAACAAACCTAACCAGTCCATGACCAAACATCTTGACCAAATATGTGCGATGACCACATATCTTCACTACTTTTCCTGGTAACCACTTTAACCATTTATGGTTCTTCACTCAAACCTTCTGATTCAATGTCACACTTCTCTCTTTTACTCTACCTCTATCATGATTCTCTTTCTGCCTTAATTGTTTCTCTTCTACTGACTGTGCCAAGTTTGGCTTTAACAACGAGAACCTGGTTCATGGCTGTCGTTTGAGAAACAACTCTGCTGGTGTTCTACCAGTAGTTGTATGAAGAGTATTCCGATACGTTATTAGAAAATTTGCTAGTTTGTGGTCCAATGACAACTGCCATTTCTTTGGATTTGGATTGAACATTTGCTTGATGAGGGCACGTTTTACAATTTGTACTGTGTGCCCTGCTGCACAATTTGAAGCAGGGTGGTACGGTGGAACCTTAGTATGTTTCACACCATTTCTGTTCATGAACTGAGCAAATTCTTCTGAACAAAATTGCAGCCCATTATTAGACACAATTTCTTCTTGGAGGCCATATGAAGAAAATAATCTTCGCTGATTGTCTAGTGTTTCACTTGTTATTTTTCGCATCAGAAACACCTCTATACCCACTTCGAATGGCTATCAATCACAATGAACAATTGTTGCCCTTCTAGCTCAGCAAAATCTACACGTAATCTTTGCTGTACCCTGGGAGGCCATTTCCTTGGCTGTAATGGTACTATAGGGTGTTCGTTTTCCACTCTACTTTGATTCCTAGGCCTCGGGAATTACAGGAAAGGACTCCACGTAACACAAAGTTTAGGCTTAACCTAACTGTTTGTTTTATTGCACAAAACCAACTAAAAATGACAGAACAAGACTTCTGAGAGAATTGACCGAAGACATACAATCTCCCGTGGGTGCAAATGGGCATCATGTACTATTGTACAGTTTTGCACATTGATGTGGTGTATTTTTTAAAGTTACTTTTTTTGTTACTTTCCTGTTTCATAATTGGGCAAATTACAAGTTGTCTGCTGGGTATAGGTGTAAAATTAAATTGTTTTATTAAAACCTATTTTTATGTGTCGCACTCTGAGAACTCCATACTATGTGCATGAATGGAGTGTTTAATTAGGTTTTTAATCAGCATCATGATTTTGTCATCATAAGTCTCACTTCTCACCCTTCCATGATAGTGACAGCTTTATGGGCTTCATATACTTTGCCTGACCAAGAGGTAGGGAGAGATTCAACTAATGTAATTATGTAGCCAACTGCTAGAGATACGGGAGGTACAACCTGTTGTTCTCTCATTGTGAGGAAATATTTGGGACTAAAAATGTTTTCTTGTGTCACCTGGCAAAAAGGACCAATTTTGGGCCGTAAACGCTCGTGCCTAATTTGCACATGCATTACAGGCATCGCCCAAAGCAAACATTGGGCCTTTTATGTATGCAAATGAAATTTGGAAAGAGGTGACATGATAGGTCCAAGTCAGCATGGATTTGTGAAAGGGAAATCATGCTTGACAAATCTTCTGGAATTTTTTGAGGATGTTTCCAGTAGAGTGGACAAGGGAGAACCAGTTGATGTGGTGTATTTGGACTTTCAGAAGGCTTTCGACAAGGTCCCACACAAGAGATTAATGTGCAAAGTTAAAGCACATGGGATTGGGGGTAGTGTGCTGACGTGGATTGAGAACTGGTTGGCAGACAGGAAGCAAAGAGTAGGAGTAAATGGGTACTTTTCAGAATGGCAGGCAGTGACTAATGGGGTACCGCAAGGTTCTGTGCTGGGACCCCAGCTGTTTACATTGTACATTAATGATTTAGACGAGGGGATTAAATGTAGTATCCCCAAATTTGCGGATGGCACTAAGTTGGGTGGCAGTGTGAGCTGCGAGGAGGATGCTATGAGGCTGCAGAGTGACTTGGATAGGTTAGGTGAGTGGGCAAATGCATGGCAGATGAAGTATAATGTGGATAAATGTGAGGTTATCCACTTTGGTGGTAAAAACAGAGAGACAGACTATTATCTGAATGGTGACAGATTAGGAAAAGGGGAGGTGCAACGAGACCTGGGTGTCATGGTACATCAGTCATTGAAGGTTGGCATGCAGGTACAGCAGGCGGTTAAGAAAGCAAATGGCATGTTGGCCTTCATAGCGAGGGGATTTGAGTACAGGGCCTTGGTGAGGCCACACCTGGAGTATTGTGTACAGTTTTGGTCTCCTAACTTGAGGAAGGACATTCTTGCTATTGAGGGAGTGCAGCGAAGGTTCACCAGACTGATTCCCGGGATGGCGGGACTGACATATCAAGAAAGACTAGATCAACTGGGCTTGTATTCACTGGAGTTCAGAAGAATGAGAGGGGATCTCATAGAAACGTTTAAAATTCTGACGGGTTTAGACAGGTTAGATGCAGGAAGAATGTTCCCAATGTTGGGGAAGTCCAGAACCAGGGGTCACAATCTAAGGATAAGGAGTAAGCCATTTAGGACCGAGATGAGGAGAAACTTCTTCACCCAGAGAGTGGTGAACCTGTGGAATTCTCTACCACAGAAAGTTGTTGAGGCCAATTCAATAAATATATTCAAAAAGGAGTTAGATGTAGTCCTTACTACTCGGGAGATCAAGGGGTATGGCGAGAAAGCAGGAATGGGGTACTGAAGTTGCATGTTCAGCCATGAACTCATTGAATGGCGGTGCAGGCTCGAAGGGCCGAATGGCCTACTCCTGCACCTATTTTCTATGTTTCTATGTTTCCCATCCAGCCAGTTGCTGCTGTTTGTCGATTGTAAGCTCGTGGTCGTTGTTCCTAGATCGGTTGTTCCTCTCCAATGTTCCCTCCTTCTCGTCCTGCTGGTCGACCGTAGTCTTCCTTCTTGGTCTGCTTGATCTTTTTCCTTCTCGTGTTCTCTGAGCTGTTGTTTCCGGCCCTTACCTATATACCCATTTGATGAATATATCTCCTGTTGGGCTGCTTCTCCGTTACTCCGTCTGGATCGGTCTCGATGTTTTGGTGATCTATTTGGATGGCTGTGATGATGGCTTTGAATGGCCACAGTTTGCACACAGAGTCGACAACTCCTTATCTTTAGTGCCCCGTTATCCAAAAATGCACGCCTTGTGGGATCCTTTGTTGTCCTGGTTTTTTGTAGACTTGTAGTCTCCACAGGGAACTTGTTTTCCCCCTCTGGCCAATCAATCCAGGGGCTCCGCAGCTTGATTGTATCAAACCCTTTGTCTCGATGTTTGATCAGGTCTAGCTCCTGACGGCAGAAATTGCATTAATTAGTGAAGAGTCACCACCTGCCCCAGGCTGGTGCCCTGTTTCTCCCACCCAACACCCAAAGGCTTCTTTAAACCATTTTTAGTTTGTGGCCTCTTCCTGTGCCTTTTGTGAAAATGTGTAAACCTTACAGTACTGACGGTGGTTTCTTGCTTACCGATTGACATGTCGTACACTGACTAACGATATACTCTATCTTTATCTAGACCTGGCCACCATAAGTAACTGCATGCTCTTGGTCAAGCACATTCCTAGGTGCTGGTCATGAAGATCTCCTAACAATTTGGACCTGAACTTATTTGGAATAACTACTCTTGCACCCCACATGATTTAATCTTTATCCACTGATAATTCATTCCTACGAACAAAGTATGGATGAATCTTTGGAAAAATTATTGGAAAAAATCCTGAAAGACAGGATAAATCTGCATTTGGAAAGGCAAGGATAAATTAGGGACTGTCAGCATGGATTTGTTAAGGGACGATCGTGTTTGACTAACCTGATTGAATTTTTTGAGGAGGTAACCAAGAGGGTCGATGAGGGTAGTGCGTACGATGTAGTATATATGGATTTTAGCAAGGCTTTTGATAAGGTCCCACATGGTAGACTGATCATGAAGGTTAAAGCCCATGGGATACAGGGCAAAGTGGCAAGTTGGATCCAAAATTGGCTTGGAGGTAGGAAGCAAAGGGTAATAATTGATGGATGTTTTTGTGACTGGAAGGATGTTTCCAGTGGGGTTCCGCAGGGCTCAGTACTGGGTCCCTTGCTTTTTGTGGTATATATCAACGATTTAGATTTGAATATAGGGATTGTGCTTGTCCACAGATCCCTGAAAGTAGCAGACCAGGTGGATAAGATGGTTAAGAAGGCATACGGAATGCTTGCCTTTATTGGCCAAGGCATAGAATATAAGAGCAGGGAGGTTATGTTTAAATTGTATAATACTTTGGTTAGGCCACAGCTGGAGTATTGCATGCAGTTCTGGTCGCCGTATTATAGGAAGGACGTGATTGCACTAGAGAGGGTGCAGAGGAGATTTACTAGGATGCTGCCTGGAATGGAGAATCTAAGTTATGAGGTCAGATTGAATAGGCTGGATTTGTTCTCATTGGAACAGAGGAGGTTGAGAGGAGACCTCATTGAGGTGTACAAAATATTGAGGGGCCTGGACATAGTGGATAGTAAGGGTCTATTTCCATTGGTGGAGGGGTCTAGTACGAGGGGGCATAGTTTTAAGGTGGTTGGTAGAAGGTTTAGATGGGATTTGAGGGGGGGCTTCTTTACGCAGAGGGTTGTGGGGATCTGGAACTCGCTGCCTGGGAGAGTGATGGATGCAGAAACCCTCACCACTTTTAAGAGATGGTTGGATGGGCATTTAAAGTGCAGTAACCTGCAGGGTTACAGACCTAGAGCTGGTAATTGGGATTAGACTGGATGACCTTTTGTTGGACGGAGCAGATATAATGGTAAGTACTGCAGGGAATCGAGTACGGCCAGGGTGATCTCCTGGATAGATCGAAGAGGAATTTTCCCAGATTTTTCCTCCCTAAATTGGCCCGGGTTTTTATCTGGTTTTTGCCTCTCCCAGGAGATCACATGGCTCTGGTTGGGGTGGAGTGTAGAATGTTTCAGTATAAGGGGTGTCGCAGTTGTGTGAGGCGGACTGGTTGGGCTGGGTGCTCTTTACCTTTCCGTCATTGTTCATTGTTCATAGGTTTATATGTAACCTTCAGGGCCACTGACCGAGGGCCGTGTGGCTCTTTGTCGGCCGGCGCGGACACGCTGGGCCGAAATGGCCTCCTCCTGCGCTGTAAATTTCTATGTTTCTATGTTTACTGACAGTTCCGAGGGCACGTGTGGGCTCTACTGGTGGGCTCTGAGCCTGGCGAGGTGCCTGGACCACAGAAGAGACCGGCCCAGTTTGGGAACACTACCACCTCCAAGTCCCCCTCAAATGTCACGCACCATACTGATTTGGAAATATATCGGCCGTTCCTTCATCGCCGCTGGGTTAAAATCCTGTACCTCCCTCCCTAACAACACTGTGGGAGTTCTTTCATCGCAAAGACTGCAGCAGTTCAAGAAGGCGGCTCACCACCACCTTCTCAAGGGGCAATTAGGGATGGGCAATAAATGTCGGCCTTGGCAGCGACACCCAGATCGGATGAATGAATGAAGTTTTTTAAAGTTTCCTGTTGCATGTGGCAAACAGGTGCCAATAAAGCCTCTCGAGTGACCCTCCTACCACTGACCATCATGCACGCTTCCTGCCCTCCCCTTAACATAAAGGCCATTATGGTCGAGGGTTCAAGTCCCACTCCAGAGACTTGAACACATAAATCTAGGCTGACACTCCAGTGCAGTGCTGAGGGAGTGCCGCACTGTCGGAGGTGCCGTCTTTTGGATGAGATATTAAACCGAGGCCCCGTCTGCTCTCTCAGGTGGATGTAAAAGATCCCATGACACTATTTCGAAGAAGAGCAGGGAGTTATCCCCGGTGTCCTGGGGCCAATATTTATCCCTCAATTAACATCACTAAAACAGATTATCTGGTCATTATCACATTGTTGTGTGTGGGAGCTTGCTGTGCACAAGTTGGCTGCTGCATTTCCCACATTACAACAGTGACTACACTCCAAAAGTACTTCATTGGCTGTAAAGCGCTTGGAGACGTCCGGTGGTCATGAAAGGCGCTATATAAATGCAAGTCTTTCTTTTTTCTTATTATTATTTCTGAGTGGATAAAGAAAATGCTTGAGCTTTTTTGATATCTAATTAGGACTGTTTCAGTTCTGGAGACAATGGTCTCAGTATCCAACCATGCAGAAGTGGTAGTGTTTGCTTGCTGGAGCAGGAATTCACCGTGGATTTTTGCACAGTCATCATGATGCTGGCAGTCAGCCTAATCCTGCGGAGAGCAGCTGCTGATACGTTTGACCTGTTGGTGTAGCTAGTACCGATGCAAAGGAGCTGTGTCGTTGGCATCAACACTGATAAACAAAACAAGCCTCAAGCCTACTGTGTAAAACCTGCTTCATTTTAAGAGGTTTGTTGTCATCTTTTGTGCATTATAGAACAACGACAACAGCAACTGGCATTTATATAGCGCCTTTAACATAGCAAAACGACCCAAAGTGCTTCATAGGAGCATTATCAAACAAAATTTGACTCCGAGCCATATAAAGTGATATTAGGACAGATAAGAGGTAGTGTCTTAAAGAAGGAGAGAGAGGTGGAGAGGCGGAGAGGTTTAGGGAGGGAGTTCCAGAGCTTGGGGCCCAGGCAGCTGAAGGCACGGCCACCAGTGTTGAAGAAATGGAAATCAGGGATGCTCAATAATTGGAGGAACGCAGACATCTCGGGGGGTTGTGGGGCTGGAGGGGATTACAGAGATAGGGAGGGGCGAGGCCATGGAGGGATTTGAAAACAAGAATGAGAATGTTAAAATCGAGGCGTTGCTCAAGCAAAGATTCTAAAAATATGTCCGGGATTTTAAACCCACCCCCTTCTTCCACCCACCCATCCCCCATTGTCTCCAGAGCCCTCTTGCCGTTAACCGTCGGGAATTGGTCCTTGGCTGCGGCCTCCTGCAACCAAGTTCCCGCTCACACCCGCCGACCAGGTTGTGAAACTGGCCGGATGTCGGGTGGATTATGTTATGACTGAACTTGCCTTGGCATCTGTGGACTCTCTGGGCATGCCGTCCACTTTGGGGCTAGCACATACCATTTCCATCCCCCCCCAACCCCTCTTAAAATCAGGGCCTATATTTCAGTGAGATTATCAAAATAGGTGAACACTCAACAACTTGCATTTACAAAGTGCCCTTAATATCATAAAACGTCCTGTTGGCCGTTATTACAAGTGGATTTGAGTATCAGAGTAAAGACATCTAACTGCAATTATATAGGGCCCTGGTGAGACCACACCTGGAGTATTGTGTACACTTTGGGTCTCCTTACCTAAGAAAGGATATACTTGCTGTTGAGAGAGTGCAATGAAGGTTCACCAGACTGATTCCTGGGATGGGGGGATTGTCCTATGAGGAGAGATTGAGCAGACTGGACCCATGTTCTCTAGAGATTAGAAGAATGAGAGGTGATCGAATTGAAACATACAACATTGTTACAGGGCTTGACAGGGTAGATGCAGGGAGGATGTTTCCCCCGGGCTGGAGAGTCTAGAACCAGGGGTCACAGTCTCAGGATAAGGGGTCGGCCATTTAGGACTGAGATGAGGAGGAATTTCTTCACTCAGAGGGTGGTGAATCTTTGGAATTTTCTGCCCAGAGTGCTGTGGAGGCTCAGTCTTTGAGTATATTCAAGGCTGAGATCGATAAATGTTTGGATATTAAGGGATATGGGGATAGTGCAGGAAAGTGGAGTTGAGGTAGAAGATCAGCCATGATCTCATTGAATGGCGGAGCAGGCTCGAGGGGCCGAATGGCCGACTCCTGCTCCGAATTTTTATGTTTTCTTATGTCCTAAGGTGCTTCACAAGAGCGATTATCAAACAAGTTGAACCACATAAAGAGATATTAGGAGAGGTGAAGAGGTGAGTTTTAAGGCGTGTCTTAAAGGAGGAGAGGTAGAGAGGCGGAGAGGTTTAAGGAAGGAATTTCAGAGCCTAGAGTCTCACCCCTTCACCGGCACATAACACACATTTTGATGTTAGATGATGAAACTGTGACTTCTGCAGCGGAATAGCTGAAACCTATACACATTTTGATAATGCAGTTCAGAGGGTTCAAAGCTCGAATACCAAGGTACGCGTGCAACTGAAAAACAGCGACTAAAAGAGGTGTTTAAGGACGCACTTATGCTAATAGCCTGGTGTTGATGCCAAGAGGTTTCAATAGTAAAAATCTTGTGCACTGTAGGTGCTGTATGAACATAAAACGCTCCGAGGCACGTCTCCTTCAAGGAAGGAAACTCGGGGGAGGTGGCAACAATTGCAGAACAGGTAGGTTTTAAAGAAGTTTTTTAAGGTAGGAAGTTGGAGCAAGTTGCCAGGTGCATTTGGGAATGGAGTTTCAGAGAGCTGAAGACACTAGCACCGATGGTAGTGTGAGGAGAGAGCGGAACTCAGTTGGAAGAGTGGGGGGTGTGAGCAGCAACTTAGGGCTGAAGGAGTTTGCAAAGGCTTTACAACAACAACAAGTCGCCTTTAACATGGGAAACTGTCCAGGGCACTTCACAGGAGCATAATCAGACAGGAATTGACACCGAGCCAAAGAAGGTCAGGTGACTAAAAACTTGTTCAAAGAGGTAAATTTTAAGGTGGGTCTTAAAGGGAGATGGAGAGACAGAGAGGTTTAAGGAGGGAATTCCAGAGCTTAGGGCTGAGACACCGAAAGCACAGATACCAGCAAAGGAAGCAAGGCCGTGCACAAGGGAGCAGAGATGGAGGAGCGCAGAGATCTCGGAGAGTTGTAGGGCTGGACGATATTCCAGAGATGGAGGATCGCAGAGATGTCGGAGAATTGTAGGGCTGGACGATATTCCAGAGATGGAGGATCGCAGAGATGTCGGAGAATTGTAGGGCTGGACGATATTCCAGAGTTGGAGGATCGCAGAGATGTTGGAGAGTTGTAGGGCTGGATGAGGTTCCAGAGATGGAGGATCACAGAGATGTCGGAGAGCTGTAGGGCTGGATGAGGTTCCAGAGTTGGAGGAGTGCAGAGATGTTGGAGAGTTGTAGGGCTGGACGATATTCCAGAGATGGAGGAGCGCAGAGATGTCGGAGAGTTGTAGGGCTGGACGATATTCCAGAGATGGAGGAGCGCAGAGATGTCGGAGAGCTGTAGGGCTGGACGAGGTTCCAGAGATGGAGGAGCGCAGAGATGTCGGAGAGCTGTAGGGCTGGATGAGGTTCCAGAGATGGAGGAGCGCAGAAATGTCGGAGAGCTGTAGGACTGGATGAGGTTCCAGAGATGGAGGAGCGCAGAGATGTCGGAGAGCTGTAGGGCTGGATGAGGTTCCAGAGATGGAGGAGCGCAGAAATGTCGGAGAGCTGTAGGACTGGATGAGGTTCCAGAGATGGAGGAGCGCAGAGATGTCGGAGAGCTGTAGGGCTGGATGAGGTTCCAGAGATGGAGGAGCGCAGAGATGTCGGAGAGCTGTAGGGCTGGACAATGTTCCAGAGATGGAGGAGCGCAGAGATGTCGGAGAGCTGTAGGGCTGGATGAGGTTCCAGAGATGTCGGAGAGTTGTGAGGCTGGATGAGGTTCCAGAGATGGAGGAGCGCAGAGATGTTGGAGAGCTGTAGGGCTGGACAATGTTCCAGAGATGGAGGAGCACAGAGATGTCGGAGAGCTGTAGGGCTGGACAATGTTCCAGAGATGGGTGTGGCGAGGCCATGGAGGGATTTGAACATGAGGACGAGAATTTTGAAATCGAGGTGCTGGTGGGCACGGAGCCAATGTAGATGAGCGAGCACAGGGGTTTAGGGAGGGGCAAGGCCATGAGTAACCTGTAGTCAAGCATGAGGATTTTGAAGTCAATGTGGGACAGGGAGTTTCTGGAGGAGTTGGATGTGTAACAGTAGGGAAGGTGGTGTACAGTCTGAGGTACACCACTCCACCTCTCTTTCATCCTTTAAGATGTTCCTTTAAACCTATCTCTTTGACCAAGCTTTTAATCATCGGCCCTACTTTCTCCTTATGTGGCTCGGGGTCAAGTTTTGTTTTATAATGCACCTGTGACGTGCCTTGGGACGGTTTACTATGTTAAAGGCGCTATATAAATACAAGTTTTTGTACTCAACGTCCCCTCTCGCCTGCCGGTCCCACACAGCTCATGACTGGCTTTTCCAATGTAAATCTGTGCATGCGCGAAACTTAGAATGCACCACGCAACCCGCTAAAGAGACTAAGCACCAACATTTAAAATTAGGGGGAACATTGGCTGTAGTGTATCTCAGCCACATTTTAATTGTACCTCATAAGAACATTGCTTGACAAGGTGGATGCAGAGAGGATGTTTCCACTGATGGGGGAGACTAGAACTAGAGGGCATGATCTTAGAATAAGGGGCCGCCCATTTAAAACTGAAATGAGGAGAAATTTCTTCTCTCAGAGGGTTGTAAATCTGTGGAATTTGCTGCCTCAGAGAGCTGTGGAAGCTGGGACATTGAATAAATTTAAGACAGAAATAGACAGTTTCTTAAACGATAAGGGGATAAGGGGCTACGGGGAGCGGGCGGGGAAGTGGAACTGAGTCCATGATCGGATCAGCCATGATCTTATTAAATGGCGGAGCAGGCTCGAGGGGCCAAATGGCCGACTCCTGCTCCTATTTCTGATGTTCTTATGTTCTTCGAGCCTGCTCCGTCATTCAACAAAATCATGGCTGATCTTCTACCTCAATTCCACTTTCCCGCACTATCCCCTTAGTTCCCAAAAATCTATCAATCTCTGTCTTGAATATACTCAACGACTGAGCCTCCACAGCCCTCTGGGGCAGAGAATTCTAAAGATTCTTTGAGTGAAGAAATTTCTCCTCATCTCAGTCCTAAATGACCATATTCTGAGACTGTGACCCCATGTTCTAGATTCCCCAGTCAGGGAAACATTTTCTCAGCATTAACTCTGTCAAGCCCCTTAAGAATTTATATGTTTCAATTAGATCACCTCTCATTCTTCTAAACTCTCGGGAATATTGGCCTAGTCTACTCAATCTCTCCTCATAGGACAAGCCCCCCATCCCAGGAATCAGTCTGGTGAACCTTCGCTGCACTCCCTCTAAGGCAAGTATGTCTTTCCTTAGGTAAGGAGACCAGAACTGTACACGTAGACCTCTGTAGTCTCTTGCAAGTCTTTATAAACTTACTTTTCATCGTCTTTTCTTAATGTAAATCCAAAGCTAACACTCCTCTGATAACATAAAAAATGAGCTACTTGGGGAATGGTGAGCTAGCTGTCACTAAACTCAAATGCGCGATACCGTGAAGTGCAACCAACAGTATAACTAATCTTTTTCTCTTTACATATCTATAGAAGCTTTTGCAGTCAGTTTTTATGTTTCCGGCAAGCTTCCTCTCATACTCTAGTTTCCCCCTCCTAATTAAACCCTTTGTCCTCCTCTGCTGAATTCTAAATTTCTCCCAGTCCTCAGGTTTGCTGCTTTTTCTGGCCAATTTATATGCCTCTTCCTTGAATTTAACACTATCCCTAATTTCCCTTGTTAGCCACGGTTGAGCCACCTTCCCCATTTTATTTTTATGCCACACAGGGATGTACAATTGTTGTAGTTCATCCATGTGATCTTTAAATGTTTGCAATTGCCTATCCACTGTCAACCCTTTAAGTATCATTCGCCAGTCTATCCTAGCCAATTCTCATACCATCTAAGTTACCTTTCCTTAAGTTCAGGACCCTGGTTTCTGAATTGACTGTGTCACTCTCCATCTTAATAAAGAATTCTACCATATTATGGTCACTCTTCCCCAAGGGGCCTCGCACAACAAGATTTCTAATTAATCCTCTCTCATTACACAAGACCCAGTCTAGGATGGCCTGCTCTCTAGTTGGTTCCTCGACATATTGGTCTAGAAAACCGTCCCTTATACACTCCAGGAAATCCTCCACAGTATTGCTACCAGTTTGGTTAACCCAATCTATGTGTAGCTTAAAGTCACCCATGATAACTGCTGTACCTTTATTGCACACATCCCTAATTTCCTGTTTGATCCCCAGCCTCACTACTACTGTTTGGTGGTCTGTACACAACTCCCACTAACTTTTTCTGCCCATTGGTGTTTCACAGCTCCGCCCATACAGATTCCACATCATCCAAGCTAATGTCCTTTCTTACTAATGCGTTAATTTCCTCTTTAACCAACATAAGAACATAAGAACATAAGAATTAGGAACAGGAGTAGGCCATCTAGCCCCTCGAGCCTGCTCCGCCACTCAACAAAATTATGGCTGATCTGGCCGTGGACTCAGCTCCACTAACTAGTAACGCCACCCCACCTCTTTTTCCTTTCTGTCTATCCTTCCTGAATGTTGAATACCCTTGGGTGTTGAGTTCCCAGCCTTGGTCACCCTGGAGCCATGTCTCCGTGATGCCAATTACATCATATCCGTTAACAGCAATCTGCGCAGTTAATTCATCCACCTTATTACGAATTCTCCTCGCATTGAGGCACAGAGCCTTCAGGCTTGTTTTTTTTAACACTTTTTGTCCTTTTAGAATTTTGCTGTAATGTGGCCCTTTTTGATTTTTGCTTTGGGTTTCTCTGCCCTCCACTCTTACTTTTCTCCTTCCTACCTTTTGCTTCTGCCCTCTTTTTATTTCCCTCTGTCTCCCTGCACAGATTCCCATCCCCCTGCCATGTTAGTTTAACTCCTCCCCAACAGCACTAGCAAACACTCCCCTGAGGACATTGGTTCCGGTCCTGCCCAGGTGCAGACCGTCCGGTTTGTACTGGTCCCACCTCCCCCAGAACCCGTTCCAATGTCCCAGGAATTTCAATCCCTCCCTTCTGCAGCCACGTATTCATCTGAGCTATCCTGCGATTCCTACTCTGACTAGCACGTGGCACTGGTAGCAATCCCGAGATTACTACTTTTGACGTCCTACTTCTTAATTTAACTCCTAGCTCCCTAAATTCTGCTTGTAGGACTTCATCCCGTTTTTTACCTATATCGTTGGTACCTATATGCACCACGACAACTGGCTGTTCACCCTCCCCTTCCAGAATGCCCTGCAGCTGCTCCGAGACATCCTTGACCCTTGCACCAGGGAGGCAACATATCATTCTGGAGTCTCGGTTGCGGCCGCAGAAACGCCTATCTATTCCCCTTACAATTGAATCCCCTATCACTATCGCTCTCCCACTCTTTTTCCTGCCCTCCTGTGCAGCAGAGCCACCCACGGTGCCATGAACTTGGCTGCTGCTGCCCTCCCCTGATGAGCCACCTCCCTCAACAGTACCGAAAATGGTGTATCTGTTTTGGAGGGAGATGACTGCAGTGGACCCCTGCACTACCTTCCTTCCCTTACTCTTCCTGATGGTCACCCATTCCCTATCTGCCTGTGTAACCTTTACCTGCGATGTGACCAACTCACTAAACATACTATCCGTGATGTCCTCAGCATCGCGGATGCTCCAGAGTGAATCCATGCGCAGCTTTAGTGCCGCAATGCGGTCTGTCAGGAGCTGCAGCCGGACACACTTCTTGCACACCTAGTAGTCAGGTACACTGGAAGTGTCCCTGATTTCCCACATACACAGGAGGAGCATAACACGGCTCTGGGCTCTCCTGCCATGACTTAACCCCTTAGATTAACTTAATTTGGCAACATAAGAACATAAGAACATAAGAATTAGAAACAGGAGTAGGCTATCTAGCCCCTTGAGCCTGCTCCGCCATTCAACAAGATCATGGCTGATCTGGCCGTGGACTCAGCTCCACTTACCCGCCCGCTCCCCGTAACCTTAATTCCCTTATTGGTTAAAAATCTATCTATCTGTGATTTGAATACATCCAATGAGCTAGCCTCAACTGCTTCCTTGGGCAGAGAATTCCACAGATTCACAACCCTCTGGGAGAAGAAATTCCTTCTCAACTCGGTTTTAAATTGGCTCCCCCGTATTTTGGCAATGGCAAAGGTTTCATACTGATAAGAGAAGAAAAAGAAAAAGAAAAAGACTCACCAATCAACCAACCAATCACTTACCCACTTGGCTGTGACGTCACACTTCGATTTATTTTTACTTCTATTTTGCCTTTTGTCCCTGCACCAGCTAGCTCCTCCGACTGTCACTGGCCTTTTATAGGCCTCGAGTCTCCCACTTCTGCTGGCTGCTTCCGACTGCATGACCCCACACTTTCCAACATTATACTCCATCTGCCAAATTTTTGCCCACTCACTTAGCCTGTCTATGTCCTTTTGCAGATTTTTTGTGTCCTCCTCACACATTGCTTTTCCTCGCATCTTTGTATCATCAGCAAACTTGGCTACATTACACTCAGTCCCTTCTTC
This sequence comes from Pristiophorus japonicus, assembly GCF_044704955.1. Taxonomy (NCBI): domain Eukaryota; kingdom Metazoa; phylum Chordata; class Chondrichthyes; family Pristiophoridae; genus Pristiophorus; species Pristiophorus japonicus. Next base: position 1,253,806 of record NC_091991.1, on the reverse strand, counting down.
TAAGTCGTTAATATAGATTGTAAATAGTTGGAGTCCCAGCACTGATCCCTGCGGCACCCCACTAGTTACTGGTTGCCAACCAGAGAATGAACCATTTATCCTGACTCTCTGTTTTCTGTTAGTTAATGCTAACCCTCTATCCATGCTAATATATTACCCCCAACCCCGTAAACTTTTATGTTGTGCAGAAACCTTTTATGTGGCACCTTGTCAAATGCCTTCTGGAAATCCAAATACATCACATCCACTGGTTCCCCTTTTGCACTCTGTTCGTTACATCCTCAAAGAATTCCAGAAAATTTGTCACCATGACTTCCCCTTCATAAATCCATGCTGACTCTGCCTGACTGAATTTTGCTTTTCCAAATGTCCTGCTACTGCTTCTTTAATAATGGACTCCAACATTTTCCCAACCACAGATGTTAGGCTAACTGATCTATAGTTTCCTGCTTTTTGTCTGCCTCATTTTTAAATAGGTGAGTTACATTTGCAGTTTTCCAATCTGCTGGGACCTCCTCAGAATCCAGGGAATTTTGGTAAATTACAACCAATGCATCCACAATCCCTGCCGCTACTTCTCTCAAGACCCTAGGATGCAAGCCATCAGGTCCAGGGGATTTATCTGCCTTTAGTCCCATTATCTTACTGAGTACCACAATCATTAGTGATTGTGTTAATTCCTCCCCCCCATAGCAACGTGATAATGACCAGATAATCTGTTTTATTTTGTTATCTTAATTGAGGGATAAATATTGGCCCCAGGACACTGGGGATAACTCCCCTGCTCTTTTTTGAAATAGTGCCAAGGGATCTTTTACATCCACCTGAGAGAGCAGACGGGGCCTCGGTTTAACATCTCATCCGAAAGACGGCACTTCCAACAGTGCAGCACTCTCTCAGCACTGCCCCTCCGACAGTGCAGCACTCCCTCAGTACTGCCCCTCCGGCAGTGCAGCACTCCCTCAGTACTGCCTCTCCGACAGTGCAGCACTCCCTCAGTACTGCCCCTCCGACAGTGCAGCACTCCCTCAGTACTGCCCCTCTGACAGTGCAGCACTCCCTCAGTACTGCCCCTCCGACAGTGCAGCACTCCCTCAGTACTGCCCCTCTGACAGTGCAGCACTCCCTCAGTACTGCCCCTCTGACAGTGCAGCACTCCCTCAGTACTGCACTCAGGGCCAGATTAACCCATAGGCTAATAAGGCTGCAGCCTTAGGCCCTCATGTTTCTTTAGGCCCTAATTTTTATATCATTAACCTGAAATTTTTGTCACAATGTTGGTTAAGCAATATCACATATAACTGCAGAATTATATCTTCAGAGGTGCAAAATACTGCGTCCTTGTGGCTCAAAGTGTGTATGAAATTCTGTGACAATCTTGAAACATGTAGAAATATCCAAAATAAATTACCCCGGAGAGTTATGTACGCTGTTCATAGAATCAACGCAAAAATAATATCAGGTCTGATCATTGTGAATGTTTACAAAAGGATGAAGTATTTTCATTTATCTTTTGAAAGTGGAAATGTAGATATAAAGGTCAAACGTCAAAAGTATTTAGTAGAGTATGTATGTCCTCATAGATGCCCCTCGATGTCCCCCATAGATACCCCTCAATATCCCTCATAGATACCCCTCGATGTCCCCCATAGATACCCCTCGCTATCCCCCATAGTTACCCCTCGATATCCCTCATAGATACCCCGAGATATCCCCCATAGATACCTCTTGATATGCCCCATAGATACCCCTCGATATCCCCCAAAGATAGCCCTCGATATCCCCCATAGATACCCGTCGATGTCCCCCATAGATACCCCTCGATATCCCTCATAGATACCCCTCGATGTCCCCCATAGATACCCCTCGATATCCCCCATAGATACCCCTCGATATCCCTCATAGATACCCCGAGATATCCCCCATAGATACCCCTCGATATCCCTCATCGATAGCCCCAGGTGGCCACAGCTGGAATACTGCGTGCAGTTTTGGTTTCCATATTTACGAAAGGATATACTTGCTTTGGAGGCAGTTCAAAGAAGGTTCACTAGGTTGATTCCAGAGATGAGGGGGTTGACTTATGAGGAAAGGTTGAGTAGGTTGGGCCTCTACTCATTGGAATTAAGAAGAATGAGAGGTGATCTTATCGAATCCTATAAGATTATGAGGGGGCTTGACAAGGTGGATGCAGAGAGGATGTTTCCACTGATGGGGGGAGACTAGAATGAGAGGGCATGATCTTAGAATAAGGGGCCGCCCATTTAAAACTGAGATGAGGAGAAATTTCTTCTCTCAGAGGGTTATAAATCTGTGGAATTCGCTGCCTCAGAGAGCTGTGGAAGTTGGGACATTGAATAAATTTAAGCCAGAGATAGACAGTTTCTTGAACGATAACGGAAGGGGTTATGGAGGGTGGGCAGGGAAGTGGAGCTGAGTCCATGATCGGATCAGCCACGATCTTATTAAATGGTGGAGCAGGCTTGAGGGGCCGAATGGCCGACTCCTGCTCCTATTTCTTATCCTCTTATATATGTTCTTATTATCTCTTACTAGAAACTACTAGGGGTAAAACAGGATTATTCCAAATTAGGTCTGAACGACTATATTGGAAGGGCTTATGGAAGCTGCCCTTCCCCCAAAAACAAGTTCACAATTCCAATATGTAGTGTAGAACATTCGTTCTCTCTTCTCAAACGGATAAAGATGTCTTACGACCCACCGTGGATCAGGAGCATCTCGCTGCTTTGTCTCTTTTGAGCATTGGGAGTGAAATTGTCAGGACTTTAAATGTTGATGATATTATTCATGACTTTGTCACAGCTAAGGCCAAGAAGAACCCAGTCTTTGTTTGAAGAGACATATTCAGAGAATGTTTTATTTGATATCGCAGTTTAAGCGAGGAGAAAACCAATCGTTGCTTGAATTGTATGCTGGTTTTTAATTTACAGAGCTTTGATTTTTGTTAGTTGTTAAATTTGAATATACAATTATAATTGTTTGATGATTATATGCATTGTATGTAATATATAGTACATATAGCCCTTCCCTATTAGCCTTAGGCCCGTCACAGCTTTAATACAGGAGCTCGGAGTGACAGTGTAGAATTCCTTTTGCGCTCAAGTCCCTGGAGTGGGACTGGAACCCACGACCTTGTGACCCAGAGGCGAACCACTGAGCCACAGCTGACAGAGCCAGCTTCACCAGTACACTTGGGTTAGCTGAGGGATTCTGCCCATCCATAAAGAATGAAAGGTGATTTTATCAAAACGTGTAAGATAATGAGGGGTCTCACCAAGGTGGATGCTGAGAGGATATTTCCACTCATAGGGAAAACTAAAACTAGGGGACATAGTCTCAGAATACGGGGCCGCCCATTTAAAACTGAGATGAGGAGGAATTTCTTCTCTCAGAGGGTTGTAAATCTGTGGAATTCTCTGCCCCAGAGAGCTGTGGAGGCTGGGTCATTGAATATATTTAAGGCGGAGATAGACAGATTTTTGAGCGATAAGAGAGTGAAGGGTTATGGGGAGTGGGCAGGGAAGTGGAGCTGAGTCCATGATCAGATCAGACATGATCTTATTAAATGGTGGTGCAGGCTCGAGGGGCCGAATGGTCGACTCCTGCTCCTATTTCTGATGTAAAAAACCTTTGCACCTTCATTATCTCAGCTGCAAATCTGTCAATTCATTGCAGGAGTGAAACACGACCTGAGCCCTGTCAGTCTGAGTTAATGAGCACGGGATGACTAAGCAGTCTTTGTGAAGGGTTGGAACTTAATGACTCGGCGCTGGAGACTCCGCCTCCGTGTGCTTTCTACATCCTGTTTGAAAGCGGTAAAGCTTGGTGCTGACAGTCGGTGAGTGTTGACGGGCGCGGCAATTGTCCAAGGGCAGGGACTGTGCGGCTAGGGAGCAGGTTACAGGTAGGAGCCGGCGTCTCTGCATAGGCAACCCTTGTAGGAGCGGGGTCTGAGCCGGGCCGGACCAGGGAGCGGGGTCTGAGCCGGGCCGGACCAGGGAGCGGGGTGTGAGCCGGGCCGGACCAGGGAGCGGGGTCTGAGCCGGACCGGACCAGGGAGCGGGGTGTGAGCCGAGCCGGGCCGGACCGGACCAGGGAGCGGGGTGTGATCCGGGCCGGACCAGGGAGCGGGGTCTGAGCCGGACCGGACCAGGGAGCGGGGTGTGAGCCGAGCCGGGCCGGACCGGACCAGGGAGCGGGGTGTGATCCGGACCGGACCAGGGAGCGGGGTGTGAGCCGAGCCGGACCAGGGAGCCGGGCTGGACCGGACCAGGGAGCGTCATGTGAGCCGGACCGGACCAGGGAGCGGAGTGTGAGCCAGACCAGGGAGCGGGGTGTGAGCCGGTTGTATGTAGGAGCCGGTGTCTCTGGATGCTCAACCCTTGTAGGAGAGGGGTGTGAGCCGGACCAGGGAGCGGGGTGTGAGCCGGGCTGGACCGGACCAGGGAGCGGGGTGTGAGCTGGACCGGACCAGGGAGCGGGGTGTGAGCCGGGCTGGACCGGACCAGGGAGCGGGGTGTGAGCCGGACCGGACCAGGGAGCGGGGTGTGAGCCGGTTGTATGTAGGAGCCGGTGTCTCTGGATGGTCAACCCTTGTAGGAGCAGATTGGCGACGGATCTCTGGAACTGAATGAATACTGCTGGGGTCAAATAACATTTTACATTCATTGTTAACTCGGAGTTTGTCCCAGGAGAAACTCTCCTTCCCCGGGAAAAACACTTTTAGAGAAAAGTGAAATTAAACACTTTTTATGCGGACTCGAAGCGTAGACTGAGATTTGAGAACGGATTAATCCGATTTGAAAATGCACGGGGGTTGGAACCCAATCATTGAGATCAATGTTCCTCTAGTGGTGCACACTGATTTTCAACACTTCTCGTTTGCAGAGGACGGAGTCTGTGCTGGGGAGAGGGAGAGGGAGAGGGAGGGCTCGTGTGTTGTGCTGCTGAAATTACTGTTCTCTATTTCCTTGCCTTGCTCAGATCGTCCGGAAGCCTATCTTTGTCGCTCTCTCTGGGCAGGCTGCTCATTCGGACCTCACCGTTTTGCTTCCAGGATTGGCTTGGGTTATAGAGTGTGTGTATGTGTGCTTCCTGGGGCCATTCCTTCAATGGCCGAGTAACCACCCTGATACACAACCAGGGTTCAAGAAGCCCCTTCATCGCCCGCTGAAAGTTGATGTTATTTGAAAGCCCAGGGTGAGCGAGTTTGAGGAAGTATTTAGAAGCAAAGTGAAGGGCAAGCTGAATGTAAAAGTAACTTCCACCTTTTTAACATTCGTTCACTGAATGTGGGTATCGCTGGCAAGGCTGGCATTTATTGCCTGTCCCTAGTTGTCCCTTAAGGTGATGGTGAGCTGTCTTCTTGAACCGCTGCATTCCGTGTGGTGAAGGTGTTGTTAGGGACCGAGTTCCAGGATTTTGACGGAACGGTGATATATTTCTAAGTCAGGATGGTGTGTGACTCGGGAACATGGAGATGGTGGTGTTCCCAAGTGTCTGCTGCCCCTGTCCTTCTAGGTGGTAGAGTTTGTGGGATTGGGAGATGTTGCTGAAGAAGGAGGGAGTGAATGTTGAAGGTGGTAGATGGGGTGCTGATTGAGATGTATAAAGCAAACTGTCACTCAGGCACGTAGTGAGATTATATTGACCAGAATTTGCCTTTGTAGTTACAGGTAGATGTTGGGTGGACGGAGCCCCACCTTGAGTCGGAGTTTAAATCCCAATTTTTGTCTTCCACATGTGGGGGTGGATCCTGGCCTTTGTGTTATGGTGTGAAATGGGTGATATTGAGTAGGCAGGCCCGGTTCACATCTCTCCCTTTATTGACTTCAATGGAAATAAAAATCGGGAGTGATATAAAACAGGACTGACTCCCTAACACCAGCCCTATGCTACCTGTGTCAAAATGCCCCTGAATGACTGACTTGAAGTGACAAATTGAAATATTGACATTAATTCCGTAGGATTTGACTGGTTTAATGTTGAGATGTCCCAGGAAACTAGTTTTACAGCGTGATGGAATCAAACATTTACAGCACAGAAGGAGGCCATTCATCCCATTGTGTCCGTGCCGGCCGACAAAGAGCTATTCAACCTAATCCCACTTTCCAGCTCTGGGTCCGTAGCCCTGCAGGTTACGGCACTTCAGGTGCACATCCAAGTACTTTTTAAATGTGGTGAGGGTTTCTGCCTCTACCACCCTTTCAGGCAGTGAGTTCCAGACCCCCACCACCCTCTGGGTGGGTGAAAAAGGTTCTCAAATCCCCTCTAAACCTTCTACCAATTGCATTACATCTATTCCCCTTGGTTATAGACTGCTCTGCTGGGGGAAATAGGTCCTTCCCATCCAGTCAAAGTTCTCACCATTGCAAAATTTCCATCTGGATCATGCTGTCTTGCACTTGATGGAGCTGGGTCTGAGGTGGGATTGACAGAGGGCTAAGACCACCTCCACTGGTAGAGCAGGGCACTGGGAAGGGTCATTTGCCCCAAATTTAATAGAAATGCCATTGGGGTCAGCCTCGGTTTCTCACTCTGAACAGACTCGGCTTGTCTACCCAACGGTTATTTCAGACATGGACATAGTTTAAGGAAGGTTTCTCCAGGTGTAACGTGTGAACAAAATGTCCACCATTTAGAGTGAAAAAATTATAACAGAAAATGTCCAAAAGTTGAGAGAAAATAGCTACGTGAGAGTGAGATGTTGGGTGTGCTGAGGAGGAGGATGTCTCCTTAATTTGGTCATTGGAATTTGACAATTGCTTTTGTGCGTATGGTTGCACAACAAGCACCAGATCACAGTGTGGATTATGACTTGAGGGCAGAAGCTCTGACACAGTGAGGAAGCCCATGGGTGGTGCAAAGGGCAGTCAATAGAGAGTGCTTAAACTTTTTTTAAAGGATGTTTTGAGATATTTTTGTGAAGGATTTAGCTGATAAATTCAGGGTACTTTTAAAATACTTTCATGTTTTTTGCTTTTAAATGCTGCATTTATATAGCTGCAAAGTTAACTTTTTTGTTTTACAAAAAGAGAAGTGTTGCATTTAGAACTCCTGGTTTTGCAAGTGGTGGTTTCTGCAATAGTTCTAATTGGGAAGGGCAGTGACGATGCAGAATTACAGATCATTGATGAGGAAACCAGGCATGACACACAATTGGTAAAGGAATGAGGGGCAGTTCCTATAATGGGCCACAGATCCCGATACACCTTTGCTTTGTGGAACAGGAACAGACTTGGACTGAATTACTAATGCTGAGCCACTGTCTGTTCAAAAGTGGCCTTGGGTGGATTTTGTTTTTATTGGTAAAAGACTGAACTGACTATATATTTTCAGAATAGACCAACAAAGAATTTATCTCTTGCTTTTGTTCTGAGTTGCTTTGAAAAATTCAGAAAAAAGTGATTTTTTTTTTCCCTCCTCCCTCCTCCTCCCCTCTTTTTTTTTTTCCTACTTTTTATCTGCTCCTCTCCATCCTTCTGCATCTTCTCTCTTCTGTATTATAATTGTTAGAAATACTCTGATTTAAAAATAAAGTATTTGAAGCTGTTATCACCACAAGGGGTGTGAAGCAGAACAGGCACCCTACAACGAATGTTCCCACTAATGTTTCTTGAGGTGCATGGTCCCTTTAACAGGCTGCGCGGCCCAGTCAAAATTTTGAGCATGCGCGAAATTGCCCGTTTGAGGAGCCGGTCCCGGGCTGGGCTGTGTGGGACCTTCAGACAGCTGTCGGCCGCACAGCTTCACGGGAATGTTGCCGACAACGCCACAATCAGGCCTGACCTGGCTCAATCAAATTGGAGGCCCTCGGTCTGGAGTTGGGGTGGGCCTTAACTTTAAATTTGTTCTGTACAGTGGTTTTAGCATTGGTGGGAAGGAGAAAATCCTTCCTTGAGGAATGCACTCTTAATTTTATTGATATTTTTACATTATTTTACAAAAGTTATGAAGGGGCTTGATCGTTTCTCGTTATTTACTGTTTCCACTGACAGGAGGGTCGGTAACCAGAGGACACAGACAAAAAAACCGGAGGAGAATGAGAATTTTTCTTAAGCAGCGAGTTGCTGTGATCAGGAACGGACTGCCTGACAGGCAGATTCGATAGTGACTTTCTAAAGGGACTTGGATAAATAGTCGAAAGCAAAAATTTGCATAGCTGAGAGCTGGCAGAAGTATGATATATAGCAGTTAGCTTCCTGGGGTATTGTACACAAGAGTCAAGACCAAGTAAGGTTAACGGGTAGGGGGATAATTGGACCTGGGCGCACTGATGTATTGTGAAAGTATACATCCTGTTCTTATTTTTAAATAATACTTTGAATTTTGTATTTTTTTTAAAGTTAAATAGCAAAACTTTTGGTTATTTTGGAAGCTGAGAAGTAGAGTGGGTTCAAACACTACTTTCAGCAGGCTGAGTGTCTGGGAGATCCATCAGTGAGGTACTGCAGTGCCACCACGGGTGGGATTACAGTGTGAGCACGGGGACTCCCCATTATAAATGGGGACTTGGGAATTTTATAATGGGGAAACTGTTGACCCAAAACACAACAGGAGGTATGGTTTTGTAGATAAGTGCGTTTAAGACAGACACACACACACAAAATTCGTGAGTTTTCGGCCCTAAAAGTACCTCGAACGGGGTCAAAGATCACACAACTGCAGGGGGTGGGGAGGGAAAGGGGGGGCCACTCATGTTCCCTGTAAGCTGAGCGGCTGCACAGTGCTTCAGGGATCCCCCATGCCTTTAAACGGGCTGCGCACCGCCAACCAACATTACAGGCAACATTAATACAAAAGCAAAATACTGCAGCTGCTGGAATCTGAAATAAAAACCGAATGCTGTAAATCTCAGCGGGTCAGGCAGCATCTGTGGAGAGAGAAACAGAATTAATGTTTCAGGTTGGTGACCCTTCGTCAGAACTGGGGTGTTCAAAATGTAACCGATTCTTGCAGAGCACTGAAGGGGGGAGGGGAGGAAAGAACAAAAAGGAAGGTCTGTGGAGGACAGGAGAGATTAGAGGGATGATGGGTCGACTTGAGATGGTAATGGCAGGAGTTAGAAAAAGATTAGTTTTAGATAGGGTGTGAATGGCAGAGTAATTACCGGCTGCCATGGGAAACAGAGAAAATTATATAGGTTCGGTGAAGGTTTTTTTTATAAAAAAAAACAGAAGCCAAATATGGGCAGAGGTTCTGGTCTGAAATTGTTGAACTCGATGTTGAGTCCAGAAGGCTGTAAAGAGCCTAATCGAAAGATGAGGTGCTGTTCCTCGAGCTTACGTCAAGCTTCATTGGAACAGTGTAGGAGAGGTTGGAGTGGGGGGAGAATTAAAGTTACTGGAAACATTGACTATCCTTCATATCTAATCTGAGATACTCGCACTCAAACAGGAATCTGAATTCAAAAGGTGCCCTATCCCTCTACTCCCGTTTGTTAGAATGCCGATGGGCAGAGAGCAATGTTGTATTTAGCTTTCCTTTCATCTCTTTTACAGGCTCTCAAAAAAAGGGCAAGCTTCAAAATCTGCTGGCAATGACTGAAGCCAATGAAACGGAGGGACCTTATGACTATGATGTGATTGTGATTGGAGGAGGCTCTGGGGGCCTGGCTGCTTCCAAGGTACAGTTCTGTGCAGTAGTAATGCAGCAAAGATTGATCGCACTGTTGATGTGGCCTGTAGTTTTATATAAAGAGGCTAAGAACGGCTTCTTGTGAAAGTGAGTGTAAAACGCCTGAATATACAAAGGGTATGGAACTAAGTTGTGCATCATATACATTCACAATAAGGATCACTGGGCCCGTGAAAAATGCAGAAATAATTGGAAGGAAGCATTTGGCAGGGCAATACACAATAAATGGTAGGATACTGAGAAGATAAGAACATATGAAATGGGAGCAGGAGTCAGCCATTTGGTCCCTTGAGCCTGCTCCACCATTTAATAAGATCATGGCTGATCTGATCATGGACTCAGCTCCACTTCCCTGCCCACTCCCCATAACCCTTTGCTCCCTTATCACACACATCTGTATCTCTGCCTTAAATATATTCAATGACCCAGTCTCCACAGCTCTGGGACAGAGAATGCCACAGATTTACAACCCTCAAAGAAGAAATTTCTCCCCATCTCAGTTTTAAATGGGTGGCGCCTTATTCTGAGACTATGTCTCCTAGTTTTAGTTTCCCCTATGAGTGGAAATATCTTCCCTGCATCCACCTTGTCGAGCCCCCTCATTATCTTGTATGTTTTGATAAGATCACCTCTCATTCTTCTGAGCTCCATGAGTATAGGCTCAGCCTATCTTCGTAAGTCAACACCCTCATCTCCAGAATCAACCGCGTGAACCTTCTCTGAACTGCCTCCAATGCAAGTATATCCTTCCTTAAATACAGAGACCAAAACTGTACGCAGTACTCCAGGTGTGGCCTCACCAATACCCTGTACAGTTGCAGCAGAACTTCTTGGCTTTTACACTCTATCCGCCTTGCAATAAATGGCAACATTCCATTTGCCTTCCTGATTACTTGCTGTACTGACTAACTTTGTGTTTCATGCACAAGGGCCCCCAGGTCCCTCTGTACTGCTGCACTTTGCAATTTTTCTCCTTTTTAAAAAAAAAAATTAGTTTTTCTATTTTTTTTCTGCCAAAGTGGATAACCTCATATTTTACCACATTATACTCCATCTGCCAAATGTTTGCCCACTCACTTAGCCTGTCTATACCCTTTGCAGATTTATTTTGTCCTCATCACAATTTGCTTTCCCACCCATCTTTGTATCATCAGCAAACTTGGCTACATTACACTCGGTCCCTTCATCCAAGTCATTAATATAGATTGTAAATAGTTGAGGACCCAGCACCGATCCCTGCGGCATCCCAATAGTTACTGTTTGCCAATTGGAAAATGACCCATTTATCCCGACTCTCTGTTCTCTGTTAGTTAGCCAATTCTCTATCCATGTTACTATATCACCCACAACCCTGTGAACTTTTATCTTGTGCAGTAACCTTTTATGTGGCACCTTTTTTATAGAAAGCCTTCTGGAAATCCAAATACACCACATCCACTGGTTCCCCCTTATCCATCCTGCTCATTACATCCTCAAAGAACTCCAGCAAATTTGTCAAAAATGATTTCCCTTTCATAAAACCATGCTGACTCTGCTTGATTGAATTATACTTTTCCAAATATCCTGTTACTGTTTCCTTAATAATTGACTCCAGCATTTTCCCAACGATAGATATTGGGCTAACTGGTCTATAGTTTCCTGCTTTGTCTGCCTTTTTTAAAATGGGGGCGTTACATTTGTGGTTTTCCAATCTGCTGGGACCTCCCCAGAATCCATGGAATTTTGGTAGATTACAACCAATGCATCCACAATCCCTGCAGCCACTTTTAAGAAGTGTGGAGGGACCTTGGAGTGCATGTCCACAGATCTCTGAAGGTAGCAGGACGGGTAGATAGGTGGTTAAGAAGGCATATAGTATACTTTCCTTTTATTAGCTGAGGCATAGAATATAAGAGCATGGAGGTTATGTTTGAACTGTATAAAATACTAGTTAGGGCACAGCTGGAGTACTGCGTGCAGTTCTGGTCACCACATTACAGGAAAGATGTGATGCACTAGAGCAGGTACAGAGGAGATTTACGAGGATGTTGCCTGGACTGGAGAATTTTAGCTGAGGAAAAATTGGATAGGCTGGGGTTTTCTTTGGAACAGAGGAGGTTGAGGGGAGATTAAATTGAGGGGCCTGGACAGAGTGGATAGGAAGGACCAATTTCCCTTGGCAGAGGGGTCAATAACCAGGGGGCATAGATTTAAAGTCATTGGTTGAGGGGAGTTGAGAACTTTTCTTCACCCAGAGGGTGGTGGGGGTCTGAAACTCACGGCCTGAAAGGGTGGTAGAGGCAGAAGCCCTCATCACATTTAGAAAGTACTTGGATGTGCACTTGAAGTGCTGTAACCTGCAGGGCTACGGACCGAGTGTTAGTAAAATGGGATTAGGTGGGATTGCTCCTTTCAGTTGGCACAGGCATGATGGGCCGAATGGTGTCTGTGCTGTGAACTTCTGATTCTATGATGAGTAATTCATGGGCCATCACAGCACTGGTTTCTTCATGTGAAACCAATTGTTCAGGACAACTAAATGTTGCTAAAATATATTTTTTTATTTCCTTTTTTGCTCAATTATTTTTCATCAAAGCAAACTGTTTTTACTCAGAATTTTTAGGACTTCATGGGGTGAAATTTAACTTGGGCTAGGAGGCAAACTGGGTATTGCATCTGACACTCTCCAATATTCAGTACTATCAGACGGGGCATATAACTGGCGGCAGATACGCCTCTAGATGTAACTATTCCAAGGCCCACCTGACCAGCCTCCCAGCTTTCACTAGAGCTCATCCAAAACTCTGCAGTCTGTGTCCTAACTCGCACAGACTCCCACTCACCCATCACCCCCTGTGCTCACTGCCCCATGTCCTAACTCGCACCAAGTCCCACTCACCCATCACCCCCTGTGCTCACTGCCCCATGTCCTAACTCGCACCGAGTCCCGTTCACCCATCACCCCCTGTGCTCGCTGACCTACATTGACTCCCAGTCTGACTATGCCGCAGGTTTAAAATTTACATTCTTGTGTTCAAATCCTTCCAGGGGCTCGGAAGGGCCCCCCTCTCCACGCCCCCCACTCTCCACACCTCCCTCCCCTCCACCATGCATTTTGGAGCAACACAAATATTAGGCCTCATTTTCCCCAAATTGTGTTTTTTGATGATGCATGTGCTCAGTATTGCCCAGGGCTGTGAACTTAGAAACCAGCACCTCCTGAGAATATAGCATCAAACCAGCACCTGATGCTCGGGAGGAGGTCCTGTGTCCTGCGAGAGCAGAGCTGTGAGCTGTCGACACCCAGCGGGTTCCTGTTCCATGTCCCCATCCTGTCCGACACTGGAGCTGCACCAGTAGTGTACGATGATGCTGGTGTTTCTGCTCCTGGTGGGAACCAGCTCCTTACTCTGCTGGTGTGGGACTCACACCATGCACGATGGCCTCGGCCAGGATCCCAGAATCGCTGCCCAGGTTGGTGCCCTGTACCATGTTGGTACTATGATTCAAGTGACCTTTGTGGTAGAACAGAACAAGTTACTGATCGACCTACACCTAGAATTGCACCATGCAGAAGGTGGCCATTCAGCCCATTGTGTCAGCACTTGGAGCAAAAAATTAGTCCTACCCTTTTTTTTTCCCTCTCATATTCCTGCAAATTTTTTCTTTTTTTTTTTAAAAAGTAGAATCACAGAACGGTTACAGCACAGCAGGAGGCCATTCGGCTGGTCGAGACCGTGCCGGCTCTCTGCCAGAGCACCTCAGCCAGTCCCACTCCCCCACCCTTTCCCCGGAGCCCTGTAATTTATTTTCCTCCAGGTACTTATCCAATTCACTATGGAAAGTCCCGATTGATTCTGCCTCCACCACCCTCTCAGGCAGCGCATTCCAGATCCTAACCACACGCTGCATTTATTAAAAAAAAACATTTTTCCTCATGCCGCCTTTGGTTCTTCTACCAATCGCCTTAAATCTGTGTCCTCTGGTTCTTGACCCTTCCACCAATGGGAACAATTTCTCGATCTACTCTGTCCAGACCCCTCATGATTTTGAACCTCTATCAAATCTGCTCCAACCCCAGCTTCTCCAGTCTATCCACGTCACTGAAGTCCCTCATCCCTGGAACCATTCTCGTAAATCTTTCCTGTTCCCTCTCTAAGGCCCCAAGCGCTTTGATTCTATGATCTCCAACAAATCTGAAAACATTTTAACGGGTGTCTGACCGCAGTTCAGTGGGCAGCACACTCGCCTCTGGATCAAAAGGTTGTGGGTTCAAGTTCCACTCCAGGGACTTGGATCACAAAATCTAGGCTGACCCTCTAGTGCAGTACTCGGAGTGCTGCACTGCCGGGTGTGCTGTCTTTAGGATGAAACGTTAAACCAAACCTCTTGGATAGATGTAAAAGATCCCATGTAGTAGAGTTCCCCCGGTGCCCTAGCAAAATTTTTCCCTCAATTAACATCACTAAAACCAGATTATCTGGTCACTGCGAGCTTGCTATGCAAATTTGCTGCCGCGTTTTGTAAATTACAACACTGCAAAAATGACTTCATTGGCAGTAAGTGCTTTGGGATGCTCTGGGGTCGTGAAAGGAGCTCTATAAATGGGAACTATAACTAAATGACAGTCTCCCAACAAGACATGATACAGTTTGTGTACCTCCTGAGTTTTGTGCTCGGGTCTCTGGAGTGGGACTCGAATCCACAACATTCTGACTCACGGAAAACAGTTCTGTGTACCTCCCTGAAGAGACGAGGAATGTTGGGACCAAGCTCTTCTTTTTTAATCAAGGAGTCCGAATGAAGCCATAAGCTGTCGTGTGAACAGGAAGCCATTGAGCCCCTCGAGCCTGCTCCACCATTCAATGAGATCATGGCTGATATGCGACCTAACTCCATATACCCGCCGTTGGTCCATATCCCGCAATACCTTTTCGGTTAATAAAAATCTATCAATCTCCGATTTATCGTGTTCATTGTAATACGAGGACATGAGCCGTTTTCTAACCGATCCCCACATCGCAGCGATGGAACGAGTCACATGGGACTTGTTCAGGGTCGAGCCACTTTTAAAAACTAAATGAAATGGAAATCATGAGCCAAAAAGAGGACTTTCCTTCTGATACTTGGCTATGTCTCACTCACATCACTCTCATTATTTCACAGGAAGCTGCCAGTTATGGGAAGAAAGTGCTGGTCTTGGATTACGTCACTCCCACACCTCTTGGAACCACATGGGGTAAATGTTTAATGATGTGCTCCTGTATCTTCACCCCATAAACACTTTGTGCATTCTGTTAAGTTTTTTTTTAATGGATTTCCAGGAACTTGGCGACAATCTCTTTCACAATGTTTCTTTAACATTTTGCAGGTCATTCAACTAGTGCACCCTCTCTGATTAGAAACTGCTGGGTGAATAAATCCTGCGGTCTATCTCGTTCGCCTTCTGACAGTGTCATGATATAACGAGAATGGAGCTGTTCACTAATCCAGTCTCGCTTGGTTAGTCTACAGTTGATCCAGACATGAGGCAATGAACCCCAGTGATGGAGAGCTTTGGGTACCAGAGGTCTAGAGTCCCCCGTTACACCGCCACACATTCTATCTCAAATGATTCATATACCGTATCCCAAAATCTTATTTTCTGAAAGAAACCTATCTAATTTTAAATGAATCGATACTGACTGCTTCCACCATCTCCCTGGGAGCCTGTTCCATCGATCAACCACTCACTCGGTGAACTATCTTCTCCACAGGTTTCTCTCCCTCCCCTTTTTCCTTTTTCATTTCAGTCCAATCTCAGGGGAGGGTGTCGCCAGGACAGCCGTGACCCGAATACGCCTTCAGTGCGCACTTTGTTTCTGACCTTGTGGGGGGACAGAAGCTCTTGACCCCTACGAGGCCACTGACTGGAGTGTGGTGGGGGGGGGGGGGGATAGGGACTATGATGTGGGTGGGCCAGAGTCCCTGTTAAAATGGAATGTGTGGGACTTCCCAATAGGTGCAGAAAGCTGCCCTACATTAGAAGTTGGGCAGCACGATATTTGCCCGGAAAATGAATTGAAAACCTGAATGTCTGATTTCGGGCAGATTTGGCGGGGCAGGAATGCGTTCCAGGAGCAGTGCCTCACTCTGGCAATACGTGGGCTGATTGTCTGAATCCAGGCTGCTGGCAGACATTCCTCCGGTTGTCGGCCCTTCAAGCACGCACTGAATTATTGTTGGAGGGGGTTGGAACTGCTGCCATCGACAGGAGCTGGTAACCAGCGGACGCAGGTTTAAGATCATTAGAACAAGAGATGGGTAGAAATCTATTTTACGCCGCGAGTTGTTCCGATCGGGAATGTTCTACCTGAAGGGTCGGTGGAAGCCGAATCGATAGAAACTTTTAAAGGGGGACAAAAAAGTTGCAGAGCTACGGGGGAAGAGTGGGGGGGAGTGGGACTGACTGGATCGCTCTTCCAAAGAGCAGCATGGGTGGGAGGGGCCGAATGGTCTCCTAGCACTGTGATTCTAAAATGGCGGGCAGTGTGTGCCATTTCTGATTCTCACTGCTAGAGGATAAGGCCAGCAACAATCCCATAAAACTACCCTCTGTTTGTTTGCGCTTCCACTTGGCAAGGCTGAATCAGCCCAAATATTTCACCCAGTCTTTCACCTGCAGTTCATAGAATCATCGACATTTACAGCATCGTGTCCCACTGGCCAACAACGAGCTACCCAGCCTAATCCCACTTCCCAGCTCTCGGTCCGTAGCCCTGTAGGTTATGGCACTTCAGGTACACATCCAGGTACTGTTTAAATGTGGTGAGGGTTTCAGGCAGTGAGTTCCAGACCCCCACCACCCTCTGGGTGAAAACATTTCCCCTCAAATCCCCTCTAAACCTCTGTTATTTTAAATCTATGCCCCCGGGTTGTAATTTATCTAGTTTTAAATTTAAACAAATTGATGGAAAGATTGTGATATCTAGATTTTATAGAAAAAGAAAAGCTTATCAGTGTATGACCTGATATGTGTGTCTTTTTCACCGTCAGGTCTCGGAGGGACATGTGTCAATGTGGGCTGTATCCCAAAGAAGTTAATGCACCAAGCTGCACTCCTGCACCAAAGTCTGGACGATGCCAGGAAGTTCGGCTGGATGTTTGATGAGCAAGGTTTGTGAATGAAAACTTGTAACACAGGAGATGTGAGCTAGAGATTGCAGTAGGATGGTATTTCACATTTGCTATAGTTATGCATCCAATCATATTCCAGCTCCTTAATATTGCCTCTGCCTCAACTCATCTGCTATTCTAACGCCCTCCTGGCCGGCCTCCCACCTCCCACCCTCCATAAACTTCAGCTCATCTAAAACTCTGCTCTACGTGTCCTAACTCGCACCAAGTCCCGTTCACGCG
This sequence comes from Pristiophorus japonicus, assembly GCF_044704955.1. Classification (NCBI taxonomy): domain Eukaryota; kingdom Metazoa; phylum Chordata; class Chondrichthyes; family Pristiophoridae; genus Pristiophorus; species Pristiophorus japonicus. The sequence goes on along the minus strand of NC_091991.1, from coordinate 1,236,772 downwards.
TTGCCCCTGTGCTCGCGGACCTACATCGTCTCCTGGTCCGGCAAGGCCTTGATTTTAAAATCCTCATCTTTGTTTTCAAATCGCTCCGTGGGCTCGCCCCTCCCTATCTCGAACCTCCTCCAGATCTATAACCCTCTGAGATCTCTGCTCCTCCAGTTCTAGTGTGATTATAATCGCTCCACCATCGGTGGCTGTGCCTTCTGTTGCCAAGGCCCTAAACTCTGGAACTCCCTCCCTAAACTGCTCTTTTTTTCCCCCTCCCCATCCCCACTCCTGATGCTCCTGAAAACCTCCCTCTTTGACCAAGCTTTCAGTCGCCTGCCCTAATATCTCCTTGTGTGGCTCGGTGTCACATTTTGTATGTTACTCGCTCCTGTGAAGCGCCGTGGGATGTTTTGCACGGTTAAAGGTGCTATATAAATGCAAGTTGCTGTTCTATCTCACTGTTGGGTAGTATTTCTAACTGAACATTTTAATGGCCCAATCCAGTGGTTACTGCTAGTTACTGATGATAGAATGCTTCTCCTTCAGACCTTTAAATCACACGCCGGTGATCATTTCTCTGATTTCTGGAGAAGTAAATCACTGTTAACATTCTCATTGTGCCTAAGCCTTACTGAATACAATAATCCCTTTCAGTTTCATTGAGACAGTATTTGCAAAGTGCTAGGACTATGATTCAGTGAGTGCAGAGGGGATTTACTGGAGTGATGCCAGGGATGAGCGACTTCAGTTATGTGCAGAAGCTGGGATTGTTCTCCTTGGAGCAGAGAAGGTTAAGGGAAAACTTAAGAGGTGTTCATAATTATGAAGAGTTTTGATCGAGTAAACAGCGACTGTTTCAGCTGGCAGGAGGGTTGGTAACCAAGGACACATCTAAGATAATTGGCAAAAGGACCAGAGAGAATTGGATATATACTTGAAAAGGGAACATTTGTAGGGCCTCGGGGCGAGAGCAGGGGTGAGGGACTGATTGGATCAAAGAGCTGGCACAGGTTCGATGGGCCGAATGGACTCCTGTGCTGCATGATTTTGATTCGATGAAGACTTTTAAGAGGAAGTGACATCGCAAGTTGACTGGAAAGCTATAATGTCACGTACTTGGATTTCCAAAGAGCTACTTGAAAAGATATTGGTTAAGCTCCGTGTTGGGGATTCAGAGTAAATTTTGGTAATGGATAAGGACTGGAGTGAAGTGTAGGAAAAAAAGTTACTGGTTAGATGTCTATTGGGCTGGGGAGAATTGCTGAGTGAGGTTCACCAAGGATCGGGCTTGGAATTCTTAATGTTTCAAGTTTACACCGAAGTCTAGGATTCAAAAACTGAAAGCAAATTGGTCACCTTTGATCCTAAACTAGGAGCAATTGAATCTGAGATGGGGGGGAAATTCAGGAATTGAAAATGATTGAACAGTATGTGTAAGTGGGTGAAAGAATGGTAGACACAATTTAAATTGGATAAATGGTAAATGAATAAATACTGCATAGAGGAAGACAATGGACAGCACACGTACACCGTAATGTGATTTGAGGGGCACTGAGATCCAGGTCTTTGTAGACCATGGTGTTCTACCTCTGCAATCACTGGAGCAGCAACCAACAATGCAAATGGGATGCTGGACTAGATGGCACTCAAACTGTCTCGTGCCCGAGTCACACCGTACCTTGAGCTCTGGAAGAAGTGCAGGGATGTGTGAGGGGGCTGTTCCCCCCAGCGCTGGCTGTGTGAGGGGGCTGTTCCCCCCCCCCCCCCCCCAGCGCTGGCTGTGTGAGGGGGCTGTTCCCCCCCCCCCCCCCCCAGCGCTGGCTGTGTGAGGGGGCTGTTCCCCCCCCCCCCCCAGCGCTGGCTGTGTGAGGGGGCTGTTCCCCCCCCCCCCAGCGCTGGCTGTGTGAGGGGGCTGTTCCCCCCCCCAGCGCTGGCTGTGTGAGGGGGCTGTTCCCCCCCCCCCCCCCCCCCAGCGCTGGCTGTGTGAGGGGGCTGTTCCCCCAGCGCTGGCTGTGTGAGGGGGCTGTTCCCCCAGCGCTGGCTGTGTGAGGGGGCTGTTCCCCCCCCCCCCCAGCGCTGGCTGTGTGAGGGGGCTGTTCCCCCAGCGCTGGCTGTGTGAGGGGGCTGTTCCCCCCCCCCCCCCCCAGCGCTGGCTGTGTGAGGGGGCTGTTCCCCCAGCGCTGGCTGTGTGAGGGGGCTGTTCCCCCCCCCCCAGCGCTGGCTGTGTGAGGGGGCTGTTCCCCCCTTCGCTGGCTGTGTGAGGGGGCTGTTCCCCCCCCAGCGCTGGCTGTGTGAGGGGGCTGTTCCCCCAGCGCTGGCTGTGTGAGGGGGCTGTTCCCCCCCCCCCCCCCCCCCAGCGCTGGCTGTGTGAGGGGGCTGTTCCCCCAGCGCTGGCTGTGTGAGGGGGCTGTTCCCCCCCCCCCCCCCCAGCGCTGGCTGTGTGAGGGGGCTGTTCCCCCCAGCGCTGGCTGTGTGAGGGGGCTGTTCCCCCCCCAGCGCTGGCTGTGTGAGGGGGCTGTTCCCCCAGCGCTGGCTGTGTGAGGGGGCTGTTCCCCCAGCACTGGCTGACTTGAGTTATAAGGAAGGAAGGACTGGAGAAACTTGTCTGAGATGATCTTATTGTGATAATCTCTTGCAATGTCACTTCCTCTTAAAAGTCTTCATCAAATTGTACCACGCCTAGAGTACTGTACACCATTTTGGTCTCTGTATCTGAGGAAGGACATACTTGCCTTAGAGGTGGTGCAATGGAGATTCACCAGACTGATTCCTGGGATCAGTGTTTTCATATGATGAGAGATTGTGTAGAATGAGCCTATAGTCTCAAGTTTAGGAGAGGTTATCTTATTGAAATATACAAGATTCTGAGGGGAATTGACAGGGTAGATGCTGAGAGAATGTTCCCCCTAGCTGGGGAATCTAGAAACCAGGGTCACAGTCTCAGAATAAGGGGTCGGCCATTTAGGACTGACTAGGAGAAATTTCTTCACTCGGTGGGCTGTGAATCTTTGGAATTCTCCACCCAAGAGGACTCTGGGTGCTGAATTAGAGTATATTCAAGGCTGAGAGATTTTTGGACACCAAGGGAATCTAGGGAGGGAAAGTTATGTTGTTAGACGATCAACTAACAATGGAGCAGGCTCTAGGGGTCGTCTGGCCTGTTCCTGCTCCTAATTCTTATATTCTTCTGTTCTTATTGAGGTAGAAGATGGGTAACTCCAGAAAATGGCTTGAGTTGTAAGAATAGGACAAAGGAACTTGGGTTCAAACTAATTCGCACCAAAAATGCTCAACATGTGGAATGGACTTCAGGGTAGAGGAATGGAGGCAAAAAACCCCTGGAATTATTTACGAAACGATTGGATACTGTGATTGTGGGGGGTGGGAGAACTATAGGGCCATCCTGCATGGATGAGCTAAAATGGGACAAATAGCTCCTCCATAATTACCTTGTGAACCTCTGTCGCAGCGAAGACCATAGGCTGCACTGTGTGCCTGTGGTTCTGCTTCACTGAGCTTTAAATGTTGCTCTGTATTCTGAAGTAACTGGCATTGCAACAGTGATTCTGCAAACTTACAACCAGTGCAGAGGGTAGAGGGACAGAGAACCCGTTACACAGTCCATTGCTTGTTACTGCTACATAGTTGTCCGACTATAATGCAGTCAAATCTTTAATAGGATCGCCATATCATATCATAGGCAGTCCCTTGGAATCAAGGAAGACTTGCTTCCACTCTTTATAAAAAAAAATGAGTCTTTAGGTGGCTGAACAGTCCAATATGTGAATTTAGTCTCTGTCACACGTGGGACAGACAGTGGTTGAAGGAAAGGGAGGGTGGGACTGGTTTGCCGCACGCTCCTTCCGCTGCCTGCGCTTGATTTCTGCATGCTCTTGGCGATGAGACTCGAGGTGCTCAGCGCCCTCCCAGATGCACTTCCTCCACTTAGGGCGGTCTTTGGCCAGGGACTCCCAGGTGTCAGTGGGGATGTTGCACTCTCAGGGAGGCTTTGAGGGTGTCCTTGTAACGTTTCCTTGCCCACCTTTTGGCTCGTTTGCCGTGAAGGAGTTCAGAGTAGAGCGCTTGCTTTGGGAGTCTGTCTGGCATGCCTGACAAATGTGGCCTGCGCAGCGGAGCTGATCAAGTGTGGTCAGTGCTTCGATGCTGGGGATGTTGGCCTGGTCAAGGACACGAACGTTGGTGCATCTGTCCTCCCAGGGGATTTGTAGGATCTTGCGGAGACATCGTTGGTGGTATTTCTCCAGCGACTTGAGGTGTCGACTGTACACGGTCCGTGTTTCTGAACCATACAGGAGGGCGGGTATTACCACAGCCCTGTAGACCATGAGCTTGGTGGCAGATTTGAGGGCCTGGTCTTCAAACACACATTTTCTCAGGCGGCCGAAGGCTGCACTGGCGCACTGGAGGCGGTGTTGAATCTCGTCGTTAATGCCTGCTCTTGTTGATAGGAGGCTCCCGAGATATGGGAAGTGGTCCATATTGGCCGTGCCGTGGATCTTGATGATTGGAGGGCAGTGCTGTGTGATGTGGACAGGCTGGTGGAGGACCTTTGTCTTACAGATTTTAGTGTAAGGCCCATGCTTTCATATGCCTCAGTAAATATGTTGACTCACTTGGAGTTCAACCTCTGTGCAGACGCAGGCGTTGTCCGCATACTCTAGCTCGATGACAGAGGTTGGGGTGATCTTGGACTGGGCCTGGAGAGGACAAAGGTTGAACAGGTTTCCACTGGTTCTGTAATTTAGTTTCACTCCAGCGGGGAGCTTGTTGACTGAGGTGGAGCATGGCAGCGAGGAAGATTGCTAGTTAGGCCACAGCTAGAGTACTGCGTGCAGTTCTGGTCACCGCATTACAGGAAAAATGTGATTGCACTAGAGAGTACTGGAGATTTATGAGGATGTTGTCAGGACTGGGGAATGTTAGTGATGAGGAAAGATTGGATCGGCTGGGGTTGTTTTCTTTAGAACAGAGGAGGCTGAGGGGAGACCTGATTGAAGTGTATAAAATTGAGGGACCTAGATATAGTGGATAGAAAGGACCTATTTTTCTTAGCAGAGGGATCAACAACCAGGGGGCATAGATTTAAAGTAATTGGTAACGGGTTTAGAGGGGATTTGAGAATTTCTTTCACCCAGAGGGTGGTGGGGGTATAGAACTCACGGCCTGAAAGGGTGCTAGAGGCAGAAACTTTATGTCCAAGTGTTGGAGGAAAATCTGCTCCAGTAAGTACGTACGAGGCGGATGGCTCCATCCGTGTTTGCAGGGCTTCCAGCAGAGAGCCTTGCTCATGAGGAGCGCCTGTCTGAATATTGGGTGCCAAGTCAGAGTGCCGGGTGCTGCTCCCAATTTGGTGGTCATGAAGTTTAATGTTTGGGAGATCCTTGAATGTGACCTCTGTCGGTGACCTCTGACCCACACACTCTGAGCAAGCCTCCCTGCCTTGTTAAATTTACACTTCCGTGTATTTGGAAATTATTCTGTTTTTTAACAACATTTGGCATTCTTTGTTCCCCTTGTACACAGGTTTCCAGACCAAGTAAGGTTCACCCACCAAGTAACATTGTTTTCTCTACAGTGCGGCATGACTGGGGAACGATGAAAGAAGCTATTCAGAATTACATTGGCTCTCTGAACTGGGGTTATCGAGTTTCTTTGAAGGACAACGCTGTGACGTATGTGAATGCTTACGGAGAATTTGTCGGACCTCACAAGATCAAGGTGCCAACTCCATGAATTGTAAATGTACCCAGAGTTATTTCTGGGGCAGCGCCTAAGAAAGTAACTAACTAATGAAGCCAGCTTGAAACTTTAAATCAAGCGACGTGTCTTAAACACTCACTCCCTCCACCACCGGCGCCCCCTGGCTGCAGTGTGCACCATCTACAAGATGCACTGCAGCAACTCGCCAAGGCTTCTTCACAGCACCTCCCAAACCCACGACCTCTCTGCCCTAGAAGGACAAGGGCAGCAGGCGCATGGGAACACCACCACCTCCACGTTCCCCTCCCAGTCACACACCATCCTGACTTGGAAATATATCGGCCGTTCCTTCATCGTCGCTGGGTCACAATCCTGGAACTCCCTCCCTAACAGCACTGTGGGAGCACCTTCACCACACGGACAAATTCCAACACCGATCCCTATTGCACCTCACTCAGTAGTTCTCCAACACTCCCAGATCGCAATAACTAGCATGGCGAGTTTCACCGGTGCAACCCCTCGGAGGCTCTTCAAATTAAATTGTTTTTTTGAAGGGCATGTTTTAAAATTTAAAAAACACATTAATTTACTAAAACTGACTAGTGCACACCAACTCAACATATTTCACTGTCACTTTGTGATTTTTAAATCCAGTTACTGGTTGAGGAGTGGAGACTTGTATTTAAAATGTTTTTTTTGCTGATAACCCATTTTCAGCTGTTAATAAAACTGCACCGGGTCATCGCTCTTAAACACATCAAGGAATATTTTTTAATGGAAAGAAAAAAATGAAACAATTGCATTCTACTCTGTGCTGGTTCACAGAAGATTTTACATTTGTGATTTTATACAAATAAGTTTAGGCGGAGACTTGAACCATAACTTCACTTTGGAAAACTAACGCAAGTTCCTCGCTATCTCTAATCACCCCCAGCCTCATAATTTCCCCCACCCGATATCTGCGCTCCTCTAATTCTGGCCTCTTGAGCATCCCTGATTATAATCGCTCCACCATCGGTGGCCGTGCCTTCAGCTGCCTGGGCCCCAAGCTCTGGAACTCCCTCCCTAAACCTCTCTGCCTCTCTACCTCTCTCCTCCTTCAAGAGGCTCCTTTAAAACCTACTTCTTTGACCAAGCTTTTGGTCAGCTGCCCTAATTTCTCCTTGTATGGCTCGGTGTCAAATGTTTTGTCTCCTAACGCTCCTGTGAAGTGGCTTGGAACGTTTCACTATGTTAAAGGCGATATATAAATATTTGTTGAAACGTGCACCCAGTTTGCCAATTGAGCCCAAAGCAGAAACTCTTAACCTAACGGGAATTTTACTGTTGTCATCGGGGAGAATGGGGTGATTGACTGACTGAAGGTATTTAGTGTGTAGATGAGCGGTTTCATTGATCCTGTTCCCTTTGTTTTTAGGCAACAAATAAAAAAGGAAAAGAAACATTTTACACTTCAGAAACCTTCATCATCGCCACTGGGGAGAGGCCTCGGTACCTGGGAGTCCCAGGTGACAAGGAGCATTGCATCACCAGGTACTCGATAATCACCTCACTTACATGCTGCTTATTCTGAGCATTTACAAACCTAATACAGGCAAAGACCGGCTGGTGCATCAAGCTGCCCAGCACATGGTGGTCAGAGTATCCTGACTTAACCCAAATGCTGGAAATCTCAGTGGGTCAGGCAGCATCTGGAGAGAAACCGAATTACTGTTTCAGGTCGATGACCCGTCGTCAGAACTGGGAAAAGTTAGAGATGTAACTGGTTTTTAAGCAAGTTTAGGAGCAGGGGAGGGGGGGTGTTGGGAGGGCAGGAAAGAACAAAAAAGATCTGATAGGATGGAAGGCAGGAGATTAAGAGACAAAAGGGATGATGGTGCAAAAGATGGTAATGGGACAAGTTAAACAAAAAGGGTGAAAATGGAGATGGCAGAATCATCAACAGGGGGAAAAAAGAAAAATAATATAGGTTACGGTCTGAAATTATTGAACTCTATGTTGAGTCCAGAAGGCTGTAAATTACCTAAACGAAAGATGAGGTGCTGTTCCTCGAGCTTGCGTTGAGCATCGTTGGAAGTGTAGGAGGCCGAGGTCGGAATGGGAGTGGAGCGGGGAATTAAAGTGACAGGCGACCGTCCTGACTGAACACTTGTTCCAACTCTGTCCTCCCCTGCCCCCCCAACACTCTGCAGCCATGTAATCGCCTGGGAGAATCAAACCACCAGAGAGAAATCTCAGGGGTGGGGGGAGAAACTACTCTGAAAGATTCCTCTCTGGCTCCTTCTCTCCCCGCCTCAGGTGATCGAAGCCAGTTCTGGAGATCACACTGGACCAAGTGTTGCCTCTAAAGACAATTGCCTTCCACATGAGGTGACCTCTGCCTCAGTCAGGAACCGGTCCAGCTCCCTCTTTAAGGCAATGCAGGGATTCAGCAATGTATTCCAGAGGCTCACTACTCTCTGGGCAGAGAAGGACTGGCTAACATCCAATTTATTCCCAATCTTGCATAGTTTAAACAAATGGATGTTTCAAAATTATCTTTTATTTCCAATGTGACGATTCACTCATCTTCCAGAATGCTGGCTACATTTTCCGACCACTGGCTGTAAACTCTTCGCAAATGGTCCAGTTCTGTGCCTGTTCCCAAAATATAACAAAAAAACCCAGGAAACACTCGGCAGGTCAGGTTAACCTTTCTGGTCGGTGACCTTTCACCAGAACTCTAGCGTGATTGATGATCACAGAGATGGGCAGGACCGTAAACCTAGATCATTGTGTAGCAAAGGAGAGCTTTTTGACCAAGGCATGTCTCGGAGCGAGGTTTTGAGGAGGTAATTGAATGAAGGGAGATGGAGCCAGTTGCAGAGGTTGGCGAGCTTTGCAGTGTGTGGGGCCAAGGCAGCTCTGCTACCGATAGAGCGAGTATTGAGGCTTGAGAGAGAGCCCATGTTTGGGTAGGGTTGGTGCAGGTTGCAGAGGTGGAGTGGGGTGTGGCTGTGGGGACTTAACTCCAGGAGAAGTATTTTTAATATAAATTTAAACTGATCCATGATCAGATCCGCCATGGTCTTATTAAATGGCGGAGCAGGCTCGAGGGGCCAGGTGGCCTACTCCTGCTCAGTTTTCTTATGTTCATTGGGGGAGGGAATGGGAGGGAAGGGATATAGGGAAACTAGCTGTAGAGTTTATGGGATGGAACTTGGGAGGCATTGAGTAAATTGAGCCTGGATGTGACTCACCCCATAAAACTTGTTCTCTGATGCAAGATCGATGCAGAAGGATGCCCTTGTATCCATCTACCGTATTATTGACTGAAGTTAATGACTTGTGAAAGATGTAAGGGTTTATGTTGTCTGCTATGGTTAAGTGGGCAGCACCCTCACCTGAGTCAGAAGGTCGTGGGTTCAAGTCCCACTCCAGGGATGTGAGCACAAAAATTTAGGCTGACACTCCCAGTGCAGTGCTGAGGGAGTGCTGCATTGTCGGAGGTGTGTCTTTCGGATGAGACGTTAAACCGAGGCCCCGTCTGCTCTCAGGTGGACGTAAAAGATCCCATGGCACTATTTTGAAGAAGAGCAGGGAGTTATCCCCGGTGTCTTGGCCAATATTTATCCCTCAATCAACATCACTAAAACAGATTATCTGGTCATTATCACATGGCTGTTTTTGGGAGTTTGCTGTGTGCAAATTGGCTGCCGTGTTTCCTACTTTACATCAGTGACTACACTCAAAGTATTTGGTTGTAAAGCGCTTTGGGACGTCCGGAGGCTGTGAAAGGCTTTCTTGCATGTCTGTCTTTCTTTAAATCTCCAAGATAAATGATGTTCATACTTCCCCTCGTTCTGTTCTTATGCTAATTCTAGTGACGACCTGTTCTCGCTGCCCTACTGTCCTGGGAAGACCCTGGTGGTTGGAGCTTCCTACGTTGCGCTGGAGTGTGCTGGTTTTCTCGCGGGACTCGGGCTGGACGTGACCGTGATGGTACGCTCCATCTTGCTCCGGGGGTTTGATCAGCAAATGGCCAACCAGATTGGGGACTACATGGAGTCCCACGGGGTCAAATTCATTCGACAGTTTGTACCGTCCAAGGTGAGCACTGTAATCATCCAACGTGCGTGCTGGGGCAGTGGTGCGGAGCGTGTGTTAAGCAATGTCTTCTTTGTATCCCCACGTGTTTCCTGCTTAATATTTTGGGGCTAAATTTGTGACAAATGTGCAAGCCACGAAAACAGGAATGCTGGTCAAGTGTCTGAGTTGTGTTTAAATGGTTAAAATTTACCCCCAAGTGTGTTTAACTGAACAGGTACCTCGAATTACTTCACGTTGTCCCAGCCGTGGCTCAGTGGGCAGCACTCTCACCTCAGAGTCACAAGGTCGTGGGATCAAGTCCCACTCCAGGGACTTGAGCACAAAAATCTAGGCTGACACTCCCAGTGCAGTGCTGAGGGAGTGCTGCACTGTCGGAGGTGCCGTCTTTCAGATGAGACGTTAAACCGAGGCCCCATCTGCCCCCTCAGATGGACATAAAATATCTCCTGGATGCAATACGCTTCGGGATGTCCTGAGGTCGTGAAAGGTGCTATATAAATGCAAGTCCTGTCTTTTTTTTTCCTCGCGCTCTCTTGAGCTGAATAAAATCTGATCACGCCTAAATCCTGCTGCTAAGTGGCGACTGTTGGGATTCAATTCTTAAATTAATCGCACCAGCCAAATGATTGCGATTTTTATTTATAGTGCAGTAAAATAGCTGCTGCAGTTGTCTGTTGTAACACACCACTTGCCTTCTCCCCTTTACAGATCGAGCAAGTTGAACCTGGAACTCCAGGGAAGCTGAAAGTAACGGCTCAATCTACCAGCAGCTCGGAGACAGTGGAGGGGAAATATAACACAGTGAGTGAGAACCAACCATCACTGGAAGGGAGTTGAGGAATTATGCTCTCGGCACTGAGCTTTGCCTGCTGGGATTGCATTGTGTGAATTACATTGAATGTTCAGTATAGAATCACCATTGGGCCCAACTAGTCTGTGCTGGTGTTTATGCTGCAGATGAGCCCCCCCCCCACCCCATAAATCTACGAACAAGTGTGGTCTGCAGTGGGGCCCCACCGGCTGGCTGTCCATTAAAATTAATGCCCAGATATCCGATCGCGGCCTCTGTTGGGTGAACCTTCATGAAATATGCCCTTGAGATTCTTGAAGGAACTTGAAACTTTAGCGGAAGGCTTCCATAATGTTTGGCCGGGTAAATGCCACGTCCTCGGGAAATGTCACTTGCCGTGCAATGTTCTATCAGCTCGCTCTTTCTCCAGGTGCTGCTGGCTGTCGGAAGAGACGCCTGTACTAAAAACATCGGCTTGTCGGAGGTGGGCGTAACAGTCAATGAAAAGTAAGCTGCTGCTGTCTCTTGAACCCCCATTCACACCACAACCAAAATATTATTTTGCAGAGGTCCTGCACTTCCTGTGCACAAACCTTACTTGCTGCTGTCAGTTTTTTGATCTCTCTCTTTCTCGATGTTTTCCATTCAATTTTGTTGTGAACTGTCACGGTGCACTTATAGGCTTCAACTACTAGGTGGCTCTGGTCCCTCTCTGAACTCTGTCTTTAGAAACATGGGAATATAGGAACTAGAGGCCATTCAGCCCTTAGAGCTTGTTCTGCCATTCATTGAGATCCGGGCTGATCTGTATCTTAACTCCATCAACCCACCTTGATTCTGTAACCCTTCATAATCTTGCCGAACAAAAACCTAGCAAGCTTAGTTTTTACATTTTCAATTGATCCCATAGTCTCAACAGTTTCAGATTTCCCCCACCCGATTGCCCTTTCTATTGACGCAATGGAAAATAAAATCTGGTGTCGTGTGACCTGTTCATCAGACTCTCACTGGGTGGGTTACGTTAAAATGACCCCTGTAGTGTGTTATACAAGATTTGAAGTGCTCAGATACCAATTGATTTTTAAAAAGTTGCACACTCCTAGGTTTAACCATTAAGAGTTAACGTGTCAGTGCCCAAAACCTTAATGACAAAGGGATCATTTTTAATTTACTGACCCCTCGGAGGCTGAATTCCCCCCCACCTCCCTTGCTTCAATGCCAAACTGAGAGCTTACCCCTACATTTTGTTTTTTTAAATAAAGTAAGCATAATTAGAAATGTATTTTTCTGCAGGAGGGAAAACGAGGCAAATTTAATCCTTGTAAAGGTCAATGAGCAGTTCTGTTAATTAAACCAAAAAATTAAATTGTCAGAATGTGATTCACCTCTGGTTCAGTACTCCCCGTAAATGTTTTTTGGGGTGCGTGGCCCATTCACAGGTCGCAGATTTTAATCGAGGAAAAGCTGGTCCCGAGAACGCTGCTCAGGCCAAAACAAAATGTTCCCACCACTGTTCAATATTCAGCAGCAGATGCCAGGTGAATTTGGCATGGAGTGTGTTACTGAGCAGGGTGAGGCTACTCAAGTGCATGCTTTGTTTCTCGTGGCTGGGCATCCTTTTGTGGCGATGCCCTTTGGTTCCTGACTCGAGCAGACACCTGTCTGAATCCTGGCCTTGATTCTCGCTCAGTGTTGTGTTTTCATTGGGCGGGTTTTCCTCTCTGACTGGCTAGCCAGGTTGATGGAGAGCTCGGCTCAGTGGGGAGAAGGTGCTGGCAGTGCCAGCCTTAACTGGCAGATGTGTGCTGTTACCGGACAGCAACTGCCAGTGCAGCAACCATGGCCTCCATTCTCCCAACAGAGACCAACTTTCCCATCTGAAGCGGGAAGTTTCAGTGCGGCAGTGAGGACAGACTAAAGCAAAAATACTGCACATGCCATTAAATGTGACGATCCAAACACAGAACATAAGAACATAAGAAATAGGAGCAGGAGTCGGCCATTCGGCCCCTCGAACCTGCTCCACCATTCAATACGATCATGGCTGATCCGATCATGGACCCAGCTCCACTTCCCTGCCCGCTCCCCATAACCCTTTACTCCCTTATCGCTCACAAATCTGTCTATCTCCACCTTAAATATAGTCAATGACCCAGCCTCCACAGCTCTCTGGGGCAGAGAATTTCACAGATTTACAACCCTCTGAGAAGAAATTCCTCCTCATCTCAGTTTTAAATGGGCGACCCCTTATTCTGAGACTATGTCCCCTAGTTTTAGTTTCCCCTATGAATTGAAATATCCTCTCTGCATCCACCTTGTCGAGCCCCCTCATTATCTTATGTTTCAATAAGATCCCCTCATTCTTCTGAACTCCAATGAATATAGGCCCAACCTTTCCTCAAGTCAACCCCCTCATCTCTGGAATCAACTGAGTGAACCTTCTCTGAACAGCCTCCAATGAAAGTATATCCTTCCTTAAATATGGAGACCAAAACTGTACGCAGTACTCCAGGTGTGGCCTCACCAATACCCTGTACAGTTGTAGCAGAACTTCCCTGCTTTTATACTCTATCCCTCTTGAAAAACGCTGGCAAACATTCAGCAGGTCAAGCAGCATTTGTAGAAAGAGAAACTGTGTTTCAGGTGGCTGACTGTTCAGTTCTGAGGAAAGGTCATCATGCTGAAACATAGAGTAGGTGCAGGAGTAGGCCATTCGGCCCTTCGAACCTGCACAACCATTCAATATGATCATGGATGATCATTCAACTTTAGTACCCCATTCCTGCCTTCTCTCCATACCCCCTGATCCCTTTAGCTATAAGGGCCACCTCTAACTCCCTTTTTGAATATATCCAACAAATTGGCCTCAACATCTTTCTGTGGTAGAGAATTCCACAGGTTCACCACTCTCTGGGTGAAGAAGTTTCTCCTCATCTCAGTCCTAAATGGCTTACCCCTTATCCTTAGACTGTGACCCCTGGTTCTGGACTTCCCCAACATTGGGAACATTCTTCCTGCATCTAACCTGTCCAGTCCCGTCAGTATTTTATGTTTCTATGAGATCCCCTCTCATCCTTTTAAATTCCAGTGAATATAAGCCTAGTCGATCCAGTCTTTATCAGTCCTGCCATCCCAGGTATCAGTCTGGTGAACCTTTGCTCCTTCGTCTAATGTTAACTCTTGCGTCTGTCTCCACTGCCTGACCCGCTGAATGTTTTTCTTCCAGCATTTACTGTTTTTATTGCAAATATGAGCAGAAATTTTCTCCAATTGAATATTGGGAAGACCGAAGCCTTTGTTTTTGGACTTCATCCCTCTCCAACTCCTGGCTGAACCAGACAGTTCGCAACCTTAGTGTCATATTTAACTCTGAATTTAGCTTTCGACAACATATCCACAGTGTAACTAAGACCACCCATATCCACCTCCGTAACATTGCCCGTCTCCACCCTTACCTCAGCTCATCCGCTGCTGAAGCCCTCATCCATGCCGTTACTTCTAGACTTGACTATTCCAACACACTCCTGGCTGGCCTCCTACGTAAACTAAAGGTGATCCAAAACTCGGCTATCCGTGTCCTACCTTGCACCAAGTCCCGCTCACCCATCACCCCCTGTGCTCACTGACCCGTGTCCTAACTCACACCAAGTCCCGCTCACCCATCACCCTGTGCTCACTGACCCGTGTCCTACCTCACACCAAGTCCCGCTCACCCATCACCCTGTGCTCACTGACCCGTGTCCTAACTCGCACCAAGTCCCGCTCACCCATCACCCTGTGCTCACTGACCTACATTGGCTCCTGGTTAAGCAACACCTTGATTTCAAAATTCTCATCCTTGTTTTCAAATCAACTCCATGGCCTCGCCCCCTCCCTATCTCTCATCTCCTTCAGCCCCACAACCTCCAGCCCCCCCCCACCCCGAGATGTCTGCACTCCTCTAATTCTGCCCTCCTGAGCATCTCTGATTATAATCGCTCCACCATCGGTGGCCGTGCCTTCAGCTGCCTGCGCCCCAAGCTCTGGAACTCCCTCCCTAAACCCCTCCACCCTCTCTTTCCTCCTTTAAGACGCTCCTTAAAACCTCCCTCACTGACTGAGCTTTTGGTCATCTGGGCTAATTTCTACTTATGTGGCTTGTCAAATTTTTAAAATCTCATAACATTCCTTGGGACGTTTCACTGTTAAAGATGCTATATACATAAAAGTTCTCTCTCGACTGCTTGATCCACTGAATGTTTCTGTTCCAGCATTTTCTGTTTTTATTTCAAGTATTTGTAAAAACCATGTGTTTTGTTTCAGGTCTGGTAGGATTCCAGTCAATGAATTTGAACAAACCAATGTGCCCCACATTTATGCCGTTGGAGACATATTGGCCGGAAAGTTGCAGCTGACACCGGTGGCGATTCAGGCTGGGCGCCTACTTGCTAGGAGGCTCTATGGAGGGTCTACAGTGAAGGTACAAACCCAAATTATAATCACATCGCAAATGCCAAAGCTGCTTAAAAGTATATAACGAATGAAAAATTCTTGTTTCTTTTCCAGTAAGTGTTGTTGGGGTTAAATTCCAATGGGCTGCTCCCTGCGCACATCACAAAATTGCAGACTCGCGACCTGCCAATTTCCATCTGTTTGGAAAAAGACTTGCATTTATATAGCGCCTTTCACGACCAGCGGACATCTCAAAGCCAATGAAGTACTTTTGAAGTGTAGTCACTGTGTAGGAAACGCAGCAGCCAGTTTGCGCACAGCAAGCTCCCACACATAGCAATGTGATAATGACCCAGATCATCTGTTCATGGATCAGGAAAACTCGAGTTTGTGTTAAAAGCAGTCTCGAAGCCTGTTAAGAATTTTTACCCCAAAGTTCCACAGTTCTTTAATCTAGAAAGCTAATGTTAACCTCGCTTCATCTTTTTAAAGAAAAAAATAACTTTCATTTTATGTGGCACCTAATCACATCCTTAAGAACTCCCAAAGCACTTTACAATCATTGGATTCTAGTCCATGTTATATAAGCGTCTAGTTAGACTTTTGCAGGTGAATTGTCAAGTGTTTTGGTGAAGTTTTCTTCAAATATTATTTGTTTTACTGTTCCTGGTTTTGGTGGCTAAAGGCTTAATTCAACTCCACATTATCTATAAAGCTCACTTAGAAATAGGGGAGTGCAATCACTTGCCTGCGGTTTTCACAGGAAACTGGATGGAATCGCAGAATGTGATCTCAAACACTAGTGATAGTGCCCCTCCTTCTTTCCTGCCCAACACTCCTGTCAAACTCCTTGTTAAGGTGCTATCTAAATGCAAGTTGTCACTGTAAAGAAACAAACATCTATAAGAAATACATCTATATGTTTGGAGTTGGAATGCTCTGCTGGTATTAACTATCTCTTTGTGATGGCAACACCGACAGTGTGACTATGTGAATGTGCCAACCACTGTCTTCACTCCCTTGGAATATGGAGCCTGCGGTTTTTCAGAAGAGGCTGCTCTGGAAGTGCATGGGGCGGAGAATGTGGAGGTGAGTCACCAGATTGTTGGAGCAGAAAATGTTGGTTGTTATTTATCCAGTAACTCTTACGGTTCCAATCTTTGACTTTTTTTTTTAGGTCTATCACAGTTACTTCTGGCCATTGGAGTGGACCCTTCCATCAAGGGATAACAACAAGTGTTATGCTAAGGTTATCTGTAACAAGCAAGACCATGTACGTATTTTCAAACCGCTAATTTGTGGGACATTTTCCATTGCTGGTTGGGTGACATTGATCTGATAAAGTCCTGCACCGTTAAATTAATGGCCGACACACAAGGCTAGCAATCCAGGAAAACCATTGAGGTTTTGGTTGAACGCGGACAATTTCAACCTAACCCGCCCGTTGGGACACTTGATGAGATTGGGTGCAACATTGGTTTTGCACCCCGCCCAAGAGGCCCAATTAAAACCAACTTTCGACCTGATTCTGTGGGTTCCCTGCACCATGAGTTCGATTTAAAGTTAACCCCACATGTGGATCTGCAGTAGGTAGACAGGAAAGGAATGGTAGCATAGTGGTTATGTTATTTGACTAGTAATCCAGAGGCCTGGACTATTTATTGGGGGATGTGAGTTCAAATCTCACCATGGTAGCTGGGCAATTTAAATTCAGTAGATTAAATTAATGTGCAATTATAAAGCTGGTATCATTGATGGTGACCATGTAACGACTGTCATAAAAACCCTTTGGGTTCACTGATGTCCCTCTGGGAAGGAAATCTGCTGTCCTTACCCAGTCTGGGCCTATATGTGACTCCAGACCCACAGCCATGTGATTGGCCCTGAACAGCCCTCTGCAATGGCCCAGCGAGACACTGCGTTGTTCCAAACCGCTGTGATGCCCACATTCTGTGAATGACTAGAAAAAAAAAATAAAGAACTTGTTGTCTTATCATTTGTAATTTCAGCCCTTAACAACCAAGGAGGCTGTTTCTGCCTCAAACTGAGGTAGCATTACAGCTCCTGGGTGAAGGGCATTTGTGTTTGGGGCAAGGCTGGGGGCAATGATACAGCCGGCCGGCTGGCCATGTGGTTTGCGAATGCACTGACCACAGTAATCGGGT
Source organism: Pristiophorus japonicus (assembly GCF_044704955.1). Lineage (NCBI taxonomy): Eukaryota > Metazoa > Chordata > Chondrichthyes > Pristiophoridae > Pristiophorus > Pristiophorus japonicus. Next base: position 1,219,591 of record NC_091991.1, on the reverse strand, counting down.
GGAGAGTATCCCCCACAGCTCGTGGTTCCCAGAGCATTGGCAGAGGTCATTGGAGGTCGATTGTCTGTCATCGGGGGAGGGGCTGATGGGAGGAAGGGCAGCTGAGAGGGGGGTGATGGGAGGAAGGGCAGTGAGGAGCGAAGTACCTTGGCGTTTTGGTGGTTTTTATCTTTGAATTAATTTTGCCGCTGTGTTGGTGAGTAAACCCGCGTGCATTTTCCTTTTCAGAATCGGGTGATGGGTTTCCACGTGTTGGGCCCGAATGCCGGGGAAATCACCCAGGGATTTGGGGCTGCGATGAAATGCGGACTGACCAAGGAACAGCTGGACAACACGATCGGCATCCACCCGGTCTGTGCCGAGGTAATGACCCCGCGCCGTGGTGGTTGTTGTACGGTGACCCCGCGCCGTGGTGGTGGTTGTACGGTGACCCCGCGCCGTGGTGGTGGTTGTACGGTGACCCTGCGCCGTGGTGGTGGTTGTACGGTGACCCTGCGCCGTGGTGGTGGTTGTACGGTGACCCTGCGCCGTGGTGGTGGTTGTACGGTGACCCTGCGCCGTGGTGGTGGTTGTATGCTGCCCATCAGCAACTTGTCTTTATAGCGCCTCTAACCTCGTAAACATCCTGGAGTGATCCCTGAGCACCATGTGACCCCGAGCCGCATGGAGACATTGAGGCTCTGGGCTCGGTCACGGGGGCCTGGGGGCGGGCTGCCCCACAGTTACACATTATGAACAATCCCAGCAATATTTGCATTTATAAAATCTAGAATTGAGTAATTCTTCAATCTGTGAATGTGTCCATCAGCAGTTCATAAAACTGACAAAACATTGAGCATTTGCAGTTCTGATATAATGCAATATTACTGATTTGTCATTCTAGTTGTACAAGATCCCATTGAATATATATGTTAACTGTTTACCACGATGGGCAGACATTTTACCGTTGTGTTGTACGGTGCTATTTTTAATGCGCAGTTGGACTGTTGTAACTGCCGGGCATCAAGTGCAGGTTTTAGTGGTGAGGTAAAAAATTAAATATTGTCCCCGAGGTTCACGTGATCGATATGATCATTCCAAGATCCTTGTGCTTTATAAAGCTGTTTGTGTAACACTCCATCGAGCACCTCGATGCTGTTCGCTGTGACACGGTAATTAACCAACTTGGATGGATATTTACACGTGTGTTTCGCAAAGCAGATTTGCATACGCTATTTGAGAAAATTATAATGATTCAATTAACAGATAATTTATGTCTCCACCACTTGAAATTAGATTCATGCTGTGAGGTAGTTAGACCTTTCTTCTTGTGTTGTGTATTAAGATAAACTGTTCCAGCTAATTATCTGTATTGATTCATCCTTTGCTTTGAATCATTATTTCTTGGGTTTTACTTTTGTAAGGAGTTTTACTTTGAAGAATCTTTTCGGTATTTTTCTTTCAGTCTGTAACTTCAAAAGACCTGCACTTTTTTATATAAAAAATGTTTCCCTCTGTATCTCGCTCTAAAAATAGCCCAGCTCTCCATTTTGATTGGCCCTGTGTGTTTATCCCTTTAACTGTGGGTGGTACATGTAACCATGGGTGGAGGCTCGTGTGTAGCAAGGACCAGCAAGGACCAGAATGGTCTTTCTATGCTGTACGTTCGATGTAAGGACCGTTACAATGATCTGTTAAATGATTCAGGTTGGAAGCTCACCTCAAATTGCATCCTAAAATTAGGCCGAATTTTTTTCCTTTTGTGCTGCAGATATTGTGCTCATTTGCAATAAACTATAAATGAAAATTCTTTCTCGTTTCAGGTGTTCACCACATTATCGGTCACCAAGCAGTCTGGTAGAAGCGTTCAACAGACTGGCTGCTGAGGTTAGACCCTGCTGTTGTCGCTGTTGCTGTAATGGCCCACTTCATCTCCTGTGAGCAGCGCTGTCCGATCGGAAGAAGAAACAACTTTCCCCCCCAACAACCTTGGGCCTAGTCCTCCAGGCCAGCAATCTTGGTCGTTGAGGGATCTGCAGCAGTGTGAGATGATGTGTTACCATTGGCAACCAGTACAACGGCGGGGTTATGACCCGTTCTCCAGCGAACTGCTACTCAGCAGGAGCATCGTCTGCGGTGCTTTTCATGAAGTCCCAGCCTGGAACCAGTTTCACCTGGAGGGCTGCGATGGAACAACTGTGAGCAGTTCTCAACAAGGGCTTCCAATATCACTCGAACTCCTTTAATAGCGGACCAAAAAACCCTTGTACTTCTGACCGCATTTCAGGTGCTTTCCACTCTGCGGACACTGAAATTTCCTTTACGTAATATTCCTGAACATTTTCTTCACCTCTGTTTAGGTCCATGAGTGGACTTTTGGGTGTGGTGTTTAACATTGAAGCTGAATGAATGTATTTACTCTGGTTCTCCAACGTTGTGTGTAATAGGATGGTCAGTGCTCCCTGTCCTTACATGGTCCAGTCAGCCCCTTAATCAGAATACTGCGCGGGATCCCTGGGGTTAATCGGTTCACGGGGAACGTTGGGGGTGAAATTAAAGCTCGCAATGAGGGATAGCGAATCAGCAGCCTGTATTACGCCCGCCCCTGACAATCGGGCCGCGAGTGAAATGCTAGCGTGTTTTGCGCTACTCACCAATACCAGTATCTTTAGTCTTTGGGCATTAATGGTTCACAGCCAGCTAGTTCACTCAGCAACAAACGTTAACGGCACCACTTCCCTCCAACATTCTTATTATAGGAACCTTTGGATGAGGACTCCACAATGCCGTTTATGTTTGTACGAGTTGGTTTTTTTATATACCAGTCTGATCATCCTTTTCTCCAGAATACAGGTTGTTTAGATCGGTGGTTAGGGTTCACCCCGAATGCAGAGCTCTGGGGATGGATAAAAGATTTTCCAGTTCATGAGTGGGTCCTGCTGCTGCAATTACCGTCTCGATAATTTTGCCGCAAGTTAGTTTTGGTTCAGATTGTGGCTCTGGGCAACACACTCTCTCCTCAGCCGGTCGTGGGTTCAAGTCCCACTCCAGGGACTTGAGCACACAAATCTAGGCTGACACCCCAGTGCAGTGCTGAGGGAGGACTCTTTTGGATGAGGTGTTAAACCGAGGCCCCATTTGTCCCCTCGGGTGGCACTATATTTTGAAGAGTGCGCGGGGGGAGAGAAAGTGAAATTTATCCCATGTCCTGGGCCAATATTTATCCCTCAACCAACATCACTTTAAAAATAAACACTGATCTGGTCACCATCACATTGCTGTGTGTGGGAGCTTACTGTGTGCAAATTGGCTGCTGTGTTTCCCACATTACAACAGTGACTACATTTTTTTTTAAACGTACTTTGGGCCTGACTTCGAGCCCAGCAGTGAACAATGAGATGCCTTGCTCCCAAACCACTTGGCTCTGATGTATCTGTTGTAGTGCAAGTGCAGCCTGGGTTTGGGCTCAATGTAAACTGTTTTGCCGTAGCATAATGGGGAAACCATGAGACAAGAACAATTCTCAGTTGACCCCCCCCCCCCCCCCCGTGAGAATCATGAATGCTCTCCTCTCGTGGACTGCACAAACCGTTCCTTCTCTAGATTATTGCACTCGTTGGGAATGTTATGGTTTCTGGCACTGATCAGCCTTAGTACCCTGTCATTTAACTGTTCCAGAAGCACACAAATCTTCAACCCAATAAGGGGAGTGTGGGTTGCAGTTTCATTGTTACCTTGCTCCTGGCTGCAGCAATCATGAGTTTACAGGACTTGCATACTTGAATGGTGGTGCCAGAGTGTTGGTGTATATTTAAGACACGATTCACTATCATGAGATTAGACAAGGTAGAAGTGTTGTTACTCAGTTGTACTTCTGTGGGTGGAAGTATTTCTGAGGAGTGTAATTGATGTCCGTGTCGAAAATTGCATTTGTTTTTTTTGCTTCAAGAATTGGTTTGTTTATTTTATACGTGTCTCGATCTTCTATATATTGTTCCTCATGCTGTAATTGTCTCTCATATTAAAAGCTCAGTGATGTAAGCACGTGCGTATTTTATTAATGAGACGGCGGGAGGGTATAATGGGCAGCCAATCAGCTGCAGTCTATTTTATGCCTCTGGTGATGTTAAATTTTACACCCCGCAGTATTACTGTGCCAGATTTCAAACTGATCTCGGGCCTTTGGTTTTAAATAGTTGTCTGCTTTCTCTGAACAAATTACAGCAAACTCCTTTTCCCACTCCCAAAAAACCCCACAAGCACACTCCCATATCCGAAACAGGGTGTTTCCAGGAGATTGGCAGAACCACTTCACCCACCACATGTTCCAGTGAGCAGTCGTCCACAATACAAGCAGAGCACTTCAGGGCGGTACTGAGGGAGCGCCGCACTGTCGGAGGGGCGGTACTGAGGGAGCGTCGGAGGGACGGTACTGAGGGAGTGCCGGAGGGGCGGTACTGAGGGAGTGCCGCACTGTCGGAGGGGCAATACTGAGGGAGCGCCGCACTGTCGGAGGGGCGGTACTGAGGGAGCGCCGCACTGTTGAAAGTGCAGTCTTTCGGATGAAACCTTAAACCTAGATCCCGTCTCGGATGGATGTAAAAGGTCTCATAACACCAGCTGGAAGATGTGCAGAGGAGATCTTCCCAGTGGCCCTGGCCAACATCACCAGACAGATTATCTGTTCATTACCACATCGCTGTGTGTGGGAGCTTGCCGTGTGTAAATTGCCTGCCGCGTTTCCCACATTACAACAGTGACCACTTTTCAAAAGTACTTCACTGGCTGTAAAGCGCTGAGACGTCCTGAGATTGTGAAAGGTGCTATATAAATGCAAGTTCTTCTCGCAGTTGCTGTATACAATCTCTCTTGCTCCACACTGCTGTTCCTCTGCCAGCTGTCCTACATAAATGCCTCCTTTTATATTGGATGTCATTGGAGTGTGATTGAAGGAAGGCATAAATAACTTTTCGCATTCATCTTTAAATGGTGCTTAACAAGGAAAAGAGATGGTTAGAGCCATCTTCCTATCATGTGCATTGAAAGAGTAAGACCTAATTAAAGACTTGCATTTATATAGCGCCTTGTCATGACCACTGGATGTCTCAAAGCGCTTTACAGCCAATGAAGTACTTTTTGGAGTATAGTCACTGTTGTAATGTGGGAAACACAGCAGCCAATTTGTGCACAGCAAGCTCCCACACACAGCAATGTGATAATGACCAAATAATCTGTATTTGTGAAAGTCACAAACATAGTTCCTTAGCCTACCTGCAAACCCGACAGATTCCGATTCCACCCCAAATTATGGTCCTTCCCCCACCCCCGCATTGACATTTTCAGGCGCTTTGATTTAATGCATTTGAAAATGTTCCTGCAAAAAGTAATACTTGTATCTCCCAGAGTGCATTTCTGTGGAGAGAAATGGAAATCTATCAGATAGTGACCAGTAATCTCAAACTGGATCCACTGGATCCCAAAGTGAAACCGTCCTTTCATTTGTAAAATGTAGATAATGATGCTTGTGTTGGCAGTGTGTTGAGTTTTTGGATTTATACACCATGCTGAGATGCTGCAAGGGTGTGGACGATATCTAGGCCATGAACCAGCCATTGAGCCTCCCGGAGGCTGTGTGCATACGTTCTGAAGAAAGATGTCAAATGTAACGTGCAATCAGCAATGGACTGGAATTAAGTGTGCATCATTTTCTGCAAAATTAGTTTCTCCCCTGGGATCAGTGAGTGAGACCCCCCCCATTCTCCCCTGGGATCAGTGAGTGAGACCTCCCCCCATTCTCCCCTGGGATCAGTGAGTGAGACCCCCCCCATTCTCCCCTGGGATCAGTGAGTGAGACCCCCCCATTCTCCCCTGGGATCAGTGAGTGAGACCCACCCCCATTCTCCCCTGGGATCAGTGAGTGAGATCCCCCTATTCTCCCCTGGGATCAGTGAGTGAGACCCCCCATTCTCCCCTGGGGTTAGTGAGTGAGATTCTCCCCTGGGATCAGTGAGTGAGACCCCCCCCATTCTCCCCTGGGGTCAGTGAGTGAGACCCCCCATGAGGGTCAGTATTGGGGTCGGTGAGTAAGACCCCCAGTGAGGGTCAGTAGTAGGGTCAGTGAGTTTTTATCTCTGCATATACAACATCTTCAAGAAGTGTGAGCTATATGCAAGAGTTTCAATATATTAATATAAATATACAGTACCTAGACACAGTTGCCCAATTTAACAATAAAGATTTCACATTTATTCTAAAACTTCCTGCACCTGAGGCCAAAATAGGCTGAGACAGCTACTGAATATTTAGTGAGCAAGGTTAACAAAGATTACTCATTCGACATCTGCTGATTTTAGAAACATGACTGTGTCCATTGAGCTGAAAGAATTACTGAAGGAAAGGTGCTTCAGTTATGAATATTAACAAATGAAGAAAGATTATGCGAATAGTTATCAAAAGCAATAGAAAGACTTAGTTTGCTTATTTATATAATAATTGAATTAGTCTCAATTGAAAAATGTATTTGAATAGAGTAAATGCAGCAGAATGGAAAACGCCATGCATATTTCAATAAATTAATATATTGAAATTGGACATGCATTTGATGTCCTTGTGGCAGTTTGCCAAATGAAAATATCAAGACCAAGATCGATAAATATTTGAATATTAAGGGATATGGGGATTGGGCGGGAAAGTGGAGTTGAAGTCAAAGATCAGCCGTGATCTTATTGCATAGCGGAGCAGGCTCGAGGGGCCGAATGGTGGACTCCTGCTCCTAGTTCTAAGGTTCTTATATCCCATCCCTTACCCCTCAAAAAAGACCAAAGATATGAACATTATTAGTGCAAAATGAACTGTCGTATTGTGTTGAGTTTCATATGCTCAATGCATTTTATTTCTGACAGGTAAGTGTAAGTTAAAGTAAAAGCCATGGCTTTAAAGAAACAGCGAATGCTTTCATTGGGGAGACTGCGATAAGCCAAGGCTGTAAATTATGGAACAAGCATGCAATATTCCTGATCTTATAGCCTCTCGCTCTCTCTTACTCAGAATGTTCAAGAGCTCCATTAAGTAGGTAAGCACTATTCAAATCAAGCCAATAATGAATTAAAACAGAAAATGCTGGAAATCTCAGCGGGTCAGGCAGCGTCTGTGGAGAGGAAGCAGAGTTAACGTTTCGGGTCGATGACCCTTTGTCAGAACTGGAGAGTGTTCGGAAAGAACGGATTCTTAACCAGCACTGAAAGGGGGAGGGGAAGGTCTGTGATAGGGTGGAAGACAGGAGAGATTAGAGAGACAAGAGGGATGATGGGCCAAATTCAAATGGTAATGCCAGCAGTTAGAAAAACATTAGTCAAGATCAGGTGTGAATGGCAGGATAATGACCAGCTGCCATTAGAGACACAGAGAAAAAAAGAAAGAAACAGGCTATGGGTGGGGGGTGGGTAGAGAGAGAGGTGGTGAAAGGGAGCGGGGAGGGAAGAGAGAGAGAGAGAGGTGGGGAAAGGGAGCGATTGGCAGCGGCTATAGTCTGAAATTGTTGAACTCGATGTTGAGTGCCGAAGGCTGTAAAGTGCCTAATTGAAAGATGAGGTGCTGTTCCTCGAGCTTGCGTTGAGCTTCATTGGAACAGTATAGGAGGCTGAGGTCGGAGTGGGAGTGGAGCGGGAAATTAAAGTGACAGGCGACGGGAAGCTCAGGGTCACACTTACGGGACTGAACGGAGGGGCTCCACAAAGCGCTCACCCAATCTACTCTTGGTCTCCCCAATGTAGAGGAGACTACATCGGGAGCAGCAAGCCAATAATGAGGCAGCCTAGGCTCTTCTCGTTTTTCCGCCTGGAACTGTGCTTCACCATGTGAAGTGGATGCGAAAGGCCAGCCTTCAGTAATCAGCCCCAAAGCCGCAATCATTGGAGGAAGAAATACACTGATTTCAAATGAAGTGCGACCATTTCAGCTCTCGAGTGCTCAATGTTGCATTTGTTGAAAATAGGAACCACAGTGTAGAAGTATTGCAGCGTAATTATTTGTCACATCAACATTGAAATCTATGGGGGCTAAATTGGGCTGTATAGTGCCTGTCTTTTTAAGCGCTATGCGGCCACGTTGAAGACAAACGTAGGTCCCTTGCAGTCAGAAACAGGTGAATTTATAATAGGGGATAAAAGAAATTGAACAAATACTTTGGTTTTGTCTTCACGAAGGAAGACACAAATAACCTTCCGGAAATACTAGGGGATCGAGGGTCTAGCGAGAAGGAGGAACTGAAGGAAATCCTTATTAGGCGGGAAATTGTGTTTGGGAAATTGATGGAATTGAAGGCCGATAAATTCCCAGGGCCTGATAGTCTGCATCCCAGAGTACTTAAGGAAGTGGCCCTAGAAATAGTGGATGCATTGATGGTCATTTTCCAACATTCCATGGACTCTGGATCAGTTCCTATGGACTGGAGGGTAGCTAATGTAACCCCACTTTTTAAAAAAGGAGGGAGCGAGAAAACGGAATTATAGACCGGTTAGCCTGACATCAGTAGTGGGTAAATGCTGGAATCAATTATTAAAGATGAAATAGCAGCACATTTGGAAAGCAGTGACAGGATCGGTCCCAGTCAGCATGGATTTATGAAAGGGAAATCCTGCTTGACAAATCTTCTAGAATTTTTTGAGGATGTAACTAGTAGAGTGGACAAGGGAGAACCAGTGGATGTGGTGTATTTGGACTTTCAAAAGACTTTTGACAAGGTCCCACATAAGAGATTGGTGTGCAAAATTAAAGCACATAGTATTGGGGGTGATGTATTAAAGTGGATAGAGAACTGGTTGGCAGACAGGAAGCAGAGAGTCGGGATAAACGGGTCCTTTTCAGAATGGCCGGCAGTGATTAGTGGGGTACCGCAAGGTTCAGTGCTGGGTCCCCAGCTCTTTACAATATACATTAATGATTTAGACGAAGGAATTGAATATAATATCTCCAAGTTTGCAGATGACACTAAGCTGGATGGCAGTGTGAGCTGTGAGGAGGATGCTAAGAGGCTGCAGGGTGACTTGGACAGGTTAGGTGAGTGGACAAATGCATGGCAGATGCAGTATAATGTGGATAAATGTGAGGTTATCCACTTTGGGGGCATAAACAGGAAGGCAGAATATTCCTTGAATGGTGACAGATTAGGAAAAGGGGAGGTGCAAAGAGACCTGGGTGTCATGGTTAATCAGTCATTGAAAGTTGGCATACAGGTACAGCAGGCGGTGAAGAAGGCAAATGGTATGTTGGTCTTCATAGCGAGGGGATTTGAGTATAGGAGCAGGGAGGTCTTACTGCAGTTGCACAGGGTCTTGGTGAGACCACACCTTGAATATTGTGTTCAGTTTTGGTCTCTTAATCTGAGGAAGGGCGTTCTTGCTATTGAGAGAGTGCAGCGAAGGTTCACCAGACTGATTCCCGGGATGACAGGACTGACATATGAAGAAAGACTGGATCGACTAGGCTTATATTCACTAGAATTTAGAAGAATGAGAGGGGATCTCATAGAAACATAAAATTCTGGAAGGATTGGACAGGTTAGATGCAGGAACAATGTTCCCAATGTTGGGGAAGTCCAGAACCAGGGGTCACAGTCTAAGGATAAGGGGTAAACCATTTAGGACCGAGATGAGGAGAAACTTCTTCACTCAGAGAATTGTGAACCTGTGGAATTCTCTACCACGGAGAGTTGTTGAGGCCAGTTCATTAGATATATTCGAGGGAGTTAGATATGGCCCTTACGGCTAAAGGGATCAAGGGGGTATGGAGAGAAAGCAGGAGTGGGGTACTAAAGTTTCATGATCAGCCATGATCATATTGAATGGTGGTGCAGGCTCGAAGGGCCGAATGGTCTACTCCTGCATCTATTTTCTATGTTTCTATGATTGAAAATGAGGTTCAAGATGCGCACCCACAATTCCTGTGTTCCCTTTAATTTTGGGGGGGATGTGGTCCCTTTAAGGGGCTGCGCGCCCCTTCAGAATACCCCATATGCAGATTTTTCCCAATTTAACAGCCGATGAGCGACAGAGCAGGGATGACAGAGCCCTGCGCAGCCGCACAGCTTAAATGGAACGTTGCTTCCAACGGGAAAGTGTGGTGGATGCCATCTTGGTAAAGGGGTTTGCGACCGCCGGCAGCGTGCAGAGCAGGTGGATTATGACACAAAGCAGCGTAGAGAGCAGGTTTGATGCCAATTATGAAGCGCACACTCCAGCCAATGCTCTGTCTTAACCTCGCACAGCGGAACATGATATTAAATGGCATGACGGACTTCAAACTAGTGCTATTTACAGGGATGATGAACTGCTTACAGGTTAGTAGCTGGATTATTTCTGCTGATTGCTGGTGCAATTGCACGTATGTTTGGAGTCTTCCTGTACTTGGCTAAAGTTTAAGTACTCTACAGGAAGTACTTTTTTGGTAATTTAAAATACTGTGCTGAAACAATTTGCTTCCAGACATGGATGGCCTGGTAGAGCTTCCCCTGGGAATCGAGCGTGACTGGGAGAATGAAGAGAGGCCACCCAGGGCAGGGCAAGCTGCTAGAAGAGAGAGAAGGAGGGGGGAGAAGGGCCCTCAGCAGGAGGTATATCAGCCAAGGGTCTTCAGGAAGTACTGGGTATGGTAGTATCGTGGTTATGTTACTTCACTAGTGATCCAGAGGCTCAGACTAATAGTGAGTTCAAAATCCCACCACAGCAGCTGGGGAATTTAAATTCAGTTAATTAAATAAATCTGGAAATTAAAAGCCAGTATCTGTAATAATGACCACAAAACTACCGGATTGTTGTAAGAATTTCCTTTTAGGAAATCTGCCGCCCTTACCCTGTCTGGCCAATATGTGACTCCAGACCCACAGCAATGTGGTTGACTCTTAACTGCCCTCTGAACTGGCCCAGCGAGACACTCAGTTGTGCCAAACCACTACAACAAAGTCAGCAATGTGGGAGCACCTTCACCACACAGACTGCAGCGGTTCAAGAAGCAAACAATTCTCTTATCGCAACTTCAGCAAGGACCTATGTTCGAGATGTCTTCGCTTCACACAAGAGGTTGTGATTGTAATCTGCCAACTGCTGCATATTTTATACCTCTGGCTCCTTGCAGGCTGCTGCTGGAGATATAAGCAACATCTCGTAGTCTGCAGTGCACAAGGATGATCACTGAGGCTCTCTATACACAGAGAGAAACACTTGCGTCTCATTCCCTCTTGCCAGAGATCAGTGATGCCCTTTCCCATGTTGGCCAGCACTATCCCCTTCATGGGAGTTAAACCATGCGGGCGCGCTTGTCATCCTCCAGTTCTTTGCTGCTGCCAACTGATACGCCCCACCTTCACCTGCAAGAAAGAGGGAGGTGCATCAGTGAGTGTCCTGCAATGTGTTTGGCTGCCAAGTTGAATAGCTGCCAGTGTCTGCGGGCTGTGAGCTGTGGGTGTGAGGCTTTCAAAGGTGCTAAGTGTGTAAGGGTGAGGTAAAGCATATGAATTGTAGGGTTGAGTCTTGATGGAGATTGCTGGGTAACGGGGTATAGTGAATTGAGAAGTGGGGTGGCTAGTGGTGCAGTCGATACGATCTGCCATTTAAAGAGTAAATTTACTCACCTTGATAACTCGTGTCGGGTCATTAAACTTCTTCCTGCACTGCATCCATGTTCTTGGAGCAACACTCCTGGCATTGTCCTCTGTCGCTTCGTGTTCCCACTGCCTCTTGAGCATGTCTGGAGCCCCTCCCCCCCTCCCCCACACAGATACAGGACAGCTCTCCTTCTCTCCACACCTGGCACCAAGACCTCCAGTACCTTGTCAGCAAACCCTGATGTTCACTCTCCTCAAAGTATCACAGCACGGATTCATTTTTCAGAAAACTCCCATCATTTCTTGCAGCCTCAATGCTCCTCCCCTTTAAGAGGCGCAGGCTTCCCTTAAGTAGCGCTTAGCCACTCACGATTTCGGGCCCCCTGCCAATCAGCAACACTGTTTGAATGCAGCAATCATTTAAAACCAAAGGCAGCACAAATTTAACGTGCTGCCTGCATCACAATGAGCGGGCGCGGGTTTATCCCTATGCCCGTTTTCGGGGGTTATCTCATTAACCCCCAATGTATTGTGAAACATCCAGTGGTGTACACTCAAAGAACGTCACTGGGACTAAAGGGGTTAAATGACGAGGACAAGTTGCAGACTGGGCTGTGTTCTCTCGAGTGTAGAAGGTTAAGGGGTGATTTAATTGAGATGATTAAAGGGTATGATAGGGTAGATAGAGAAAAACTGTTTTCTCTGATGGGGACGTCCCGAACAAGGGAGGCATAATCTTAAAATTATCATCAAATTGGATTTTGTTGTGAATTGCTGTAAAATATATAGCTTTTGTGTGTCGGCAATAGCTGCCTTCGGTTCCTGAATTTGATGAATTAAAAAACAATCTAAACCCTGGGCAGGAAGCGGTCTTGTTCATGTGGTTATACATTATGTTCTATAGGTAAAAAACCTAAAACGAGACATTTTTCTGCCTGTAATTCTGTGATGTTTTAACAAAATACGTTTAAATAATCATATGTCCAAGAGTCTACTTCAGAACTTTGCTAATCGTTCAAAATCTCCAATACTTAATTGGAGGAAGGCTAATTTCAGTGGGTTGAGAATGGATCTGGCCTGGGTAAACTTGAATCAAGGATTGGCAGGCAAAACTGTCATGGAACAATGGGCTGCCTTTAAAGAGTTGCTGGTTGGGGTATAGTCGAGGGGGAAAGGCAGGTCAGAGCTCCCTGTTTGACGAAAGAGATAGGGAGTAAGATAAAGGTATGGTGTCAGGTTGACAAGGCAACTGAGAACCAGGCTGAATATAGAAAGTTCAGAGGGGAAGTGAAAAAAGAAATAAGACGGGCAAAGAGAGGATATGAGAATAGATTGGCAGCTAACATAAAAAGGAATCCAAAAGTCTTCTACAGGCATATAAATAATAAATGGAAGAGGGGGGGGGTCGATTGGGACCAAAATGGAGACCTACACATGGAGGCAGAGGGCATGGCTGAGGAACTAAATGAGTACTTTGCATCTGTCTTTACCGAGGAAGAAGATGCTGCCAAAGTCATAGTGAAAGGACATAGTTAGATACTGGATGGGATAAAAATGGATAGAGGAGGTACTAGAAAGGCTGGCTGTATTTAAAGTTGATAAGTCACCAGGACCAGATGGGATGCATCCTAGGATACTGAGGGAAGTTAAGGAGGAAATCGCGGAGGTACTGGTCATAATCTTCCAATCCTCCATAGCTACGGGGGAGTGTCAGAGGACTGGAGAATTGCAAATGTTAAATCCTTGTTCAAAAAAAGGTGTAAGGATAAACGCAACAACTACAGGCCAGTCAGTTTAACCTCGTCGTGGGGAAGCTTTTAGAAACAATACTCCGGGACAAAATTAACAGTCACTTGAACAAGTGTGGATTAATTAAGAGAAGCCAGCACGGATTTGTTAATGGCAAATCATGTTTAAATAACTTAATTGATTTTTTTTGATGAGGTAACAGCAGGTTGATGAGGGTAATGCGGTTGACGTGGTATCCATGGACTTCCAAAAGCATTTGATAAAGTGCCACATAATAGGCTTTCCAGCAAAGTTGAAGCCCATGGAATAAAAAGTATGGTGACAGCATGGATACGGAATTGGCTCAGTGACAGGAAACAGAGAGTAGTGGTAACGGTTGTTTCTGGGACTGGAGGAAGGTATACAGTGATGTTCCCCAGGGGCCGGTACTGGGACCACTGCTTTTCTTGATGTATATTAATGACTTGGACTTGGGTGTACAGGGCACTATTTCAAAATTTGCAGATGTCACAAAACCTGGAAGTATAGTGAGCAGTGAGGAGGATAGGGATAGACTTCAGGAAGACACAGACAGGCTAGTGGAATGGGCGGGCACGAGGCAGATGCAGTTTAACGCAGAAAAGTGAAGTGATACATTTTGGTAGGAAGAATGAGGAGCGAAATATAAACTAAAGGGTACAATCATAAAGGGGGTGCATGAACAGAGAGACCTGGGGGTATATGGACACAAATCGTTGAAGGTGGCAGGGCAGGTTGAGAAAGTGGTTAAAAAAGCTTACAGGATCCTGGGCTTCATAAATAGAGGTATAGAGTACAAAAGCAAGGAGGTTATGATGAACCGTCATAAAACTCTGGTTCGGCCTCAACTGGAGTATTGTGTCCAATTCTGGGCACCACACTTTAGGAAGGATGTGAAGGCCTTAGAGAGGGTGCAGAAAAGATTTCCGAGAATGGTTCCAGGGATGAGGGACTTCAGTGACGTGGAGAGACTGGAGAAGCTGGGGTTGTTCTCCTTGGAGCAGAGAAGGTTGAGAGGAGATTTGATCGAGGTTCATAATCATAAGGGGTCTGGACAGAGTAGATAGAGAGAAACGGTTCCCATTGGTGGAAGGGTCGACAACCAGAGGACACAGATTTAAGGCGATTGGCAGAAGAACCAAAGGCGACATGAGGAGAAACATTTTTACGCAGCGAGTGGTTAGGATCTGGAATGCGCTGCCTGAGAGGGTGGTGGAGGCAGACTCAATCGAGGCTTTCAAAAGGGAATCGGATAAGTACCTTGAGAAAATACATTTGCTGGACTATGGGGAAAGGGTGGGGGAGTGGGACTGGCTGAGGGGCTCTTGCAGAGAGCCGGCACAGGCTCGATGGGCCCAATGGCCTCCTCCTGCTCTGTAACCATTGGCTCAATTTTCCCCAATTATCTGTGCCCTTTTTTTTGGAGTAAATTAAAATCTCCAAGTTTCCCCAAGTTTCTGCGCCAGTGGAACTCAGTTAGCTACAATTTTTTAGGTTACGAATTTTGCGTCATCGTGTGTAACCTGATGTCTGCGTCAGTTTTTCACATTTAAGCAATTTTGGCCAACTTACATTTTTCCTAGAACCACTCCCAAAAAACCTTCTGGGCATTTAAGAAAAACCAGCGCACATTAAAAACTTGGCGCAGAAAGACGCCATTGTTTTTTGGCGAAGTTTTGGAGGAAGTCACGAAGGCAAAGAATATTCATCACAAAGCTTAATTTTTCCAAAGTCAAAAGGGAGAAAATGGATGTCTAATCCAATTCTTTAATTTTGGATTTTTTTCAAAGTACCGCGCCTCCTCACCGGGCTCGGAGCGTTGACTGGCGAGGGAACGATTCTGCCGGCTGACACTCCGACCCTCGAGCCCACTGAGGAGACGTTCGGTGGTGGCATGGCACTTCGAAAACCATCAAAAATTAGACTTTGTTTCTTCATTGAATGCTTAGCTTCCCGGTCTAAGCAAGCCTATTGCGCATGTGCAGACCAGGATGTGGTCCATACTAGGGTGTGCACCTTGGAGAGAGGGAAGGGAAAGAAGGTGTAAGTGCTTTGTCTGACTGTTTTGAGCTTCTTGCAAAGCTACAATTTAATTATGGGGGCAATACTGACAATGCCATGCCTTGTGTAAGCCTTCTGCATGATGGTGCCGCGGAGGAGACGATTGATTAGGCATCATCACCTGAGGAACCTCAGAGCCCGTGGGAGGCCTTACCCATATCGGGTATATCAAGACAGGTGTTCATACCTGCACCTAAGTGATGCAGACTGTGAGAAGGCTGCGTTTCCACAAATAAGTTGTAACAGATATCTGTGAGTTAATAAAAGCAGACCTGCATCCTAGAAGCATCAGAAGGACTGCTTTCTCAGTTGAAGTGAAGGTTACAGCTGCACTTTCATTCTATGCATCTGATCATTCCAGGCCACAACTGGGATGTGTGCGCCATTTCTCAACATGCAACACATGTCTGTATTCGGCAGGTGACTGCTGCACTATATGCCCGGAGGAAACATAGAAACATAGAAAAATAGATGCAGGAGTAGGCCATTCGGCCCTTCGAGCTTGCACCGCCATTCAATAAGATCATGGCTGATCATTCACCTCAGTACCCCTTTCCTGCTTTCTCTCCCTATCCCTTGGATCCCTTTAGCCATAAGGGCCATATGTAACTCCCACTTGAATATATCCAATGAACTGACATCAACAACTCTCTGCGGCAGGGAACTCCACAGGTTAACAACTCTCTGAGTGAAAAAGTTTCTCCTCATCTCAGTCCTAAATGGCTTACCCTTATCCTAAGACTGTGTCCCCTGGTTCTGGACTTCCCCAACATCGGGAACATTCTTCCTGCATCTAACCTGTCCAGTCCCGTCAGAATTTTATATGTTTCTATGGGATCCCCTCTCATCCTTCTAAACTCCAGTGAATAAAGGCCCAGTTGATCCAGTCTCTCCTCATATGTCAGTCCAGCCATCCCGGGAATCAGTCTGGTGAACCTTCGCTGCACTCCCTCAATAGCAAGAACGTCTTTCCTCAGATTAGGAGACCAAAACTGAACACAATATTCCAGATGAGGCCTCACGAAGGCCCTGTACAACTGCAGTAAGACCTCCCTGCTCCTATACTCAAATCCCCTCGTTATGAAGGCCAACATGCCATTTTCCTTCTTCACCGCCTGCTGTACCTGCATGCCAACTTTCAATGACTGATGTACCATGACACCCAGGTCTCGTTGCACCTCCCCTTTTCCTAATCTGCTGCCATTCAGATAATATTCTGCCTTTGTGTTTTTGGCACCAAAATGGATAACCTCACATTTATCCACATTATACTGCATCTGCCATGTATTTGCCCACTCACCTAACCTGTCCAAGTCACCCTGCAGCCTCTTAGCATCCTCCTCACAGCTCACACCGCCACCCAGCTTAGTGTCATCTGCAAACTTGGAGATATTACACTCAATTCCCTCATCCAAATCATTGATGTATATTGTAAATAGCTGGGGTCCCAGCACTGGGCCCTGCGGCACCCCACTAGTCACTGCCTGCCATTCTGAAAAGGACCCATTTATCCCGACTCTCTGCTTTCTGTCTGCCAACCAGTTCTCTATCCACGTCAGTACACTACCCCAAATAACATGTGCTTTAATTTTGCACACCAATCTCTTATGTGGGACCTTGTCGAAAACCTTTTGAAAGTCCAAATACATCACATCCACTGGTTCTCCCTTGTCCACTCTACTAGTTACATAAAGATCCCCATGACTGCCCAGGCAATCCATGATAGGGCTATGGGCTTCTCCAGGATTGCTGGCTTCCCAATGCTACATTGATTGTACCCACATCGCCTGGCGAGCACCTTTGGAAGATTCCGAGATGTACAGGAACTGAAAAGGCTTCCACTCCATGATGTAAGATTCTAAAATTCGTGGAAACCGCCCCAGTGCTTGGACTCACTGAAAAGGAAATTCGATTTGGGCCTATTAAACAGAAAGTTTGGGATCCTAAAATGCATATGGAGGAAATCTACAAGTTTTAACCAAGTTTGGGATTTTAAAAGGCATTTTTGGGCCTGTGGGGAAAGCTGCAGAGACAGAGGGGCGGGATCAACCTATACCTTTAGAATTTGGATATTGTAGCCAATCAGTTTGTCTGAAGGAGCTGTTTAACCGTAGTCAGGCTCCCAGAAAACATTAGCATTTAAACAATCGACCACGGAAAAACCATTATCCACCCCACCCACAGGACCCAAATGTCACACACATATTCCAACACCTTTTTCAACATGCATTGAAATATCTGGCTCAGCCCAGACTTCCCGAAGCCAAAGCAGTGAAAGTACAATGGACAAGAGTTCATCAGCTCATAAATAAGAGGTATCGCAATCCCAAGGTCTATCAACGCCAGATTAAAACATTTAATCAAGTTTCAGTTAGCTAGCCCGCCAAAACTTATACAAAGAAGACCACTTAAAATCAATTGGGTAGCAAAACTCAAACAAAGCAAAGCAAAGAGTAGGAGTAAATGGGTACTTTTCAGAATGGCAGGCAGTGACTAGTGGGGTACCGCAATGTTCTGTGCTGGGGCCCCAGCTGTTTACATTGTACATTAATGATTTAGACAAGGGGATTAAATGTAGTATCTCCAAATTTGCGGATGACACTAAGTTGGGTGGCAATGTGAGCTGCGAGGAGGATGCTATGAGGCTGCAGAGTGACTTGGATAGGTTAGGTGAGTGGGCAAATGCATGGCAGA
The DNA here is from genome assembly GCF_044704955.1 of Pristiophorus japonicus. Classification (NCBI taxonomy): domain Eukaryota; kingdom Metazoa; phylum Chordata; class Chondrichthyes; family Pristiophoridae; genus Pristiophorus; species Pristiophorus japonicus. Next base: position 1,201,491 of record NC_091991.1, on the reverse strand, counting down.
TGAAGTATAATGTGGATAAATGTGAGGTTATCCACTTTGGTGGTAAAAACAGAGAGACAGACTATTATCTGAATGGTGACAGATTAGGAAAAGGGGAGGTGCAACGAGACCTGGGTGTCATGGTACATCAGTCATTGAAGGTTGGCATGCAGGTACAGCAGGCGGTTAAGAAAGCAAATGGCATGTTGGCCTTCATAGCGAGGGGATTTGAGTACAGGGGCAGGGAGGTGTTGCTACAGTTGTACAGGGCCTTGGTGAGGCCACACCTGGAGTATTGTGTACAGTTTTGGTCTTCTAACTTGAGGAAGCACATTCTTGCTATTGAGGGAGTACAGCGAAGGTTCACCGGACTGATTCCCGGGATGGCGGGACTGACCTATCAAGAAAGACTGGATCAACTGGACTTGTATTCACTGGAGTTCAGAAGAATGAGAGGGGACCTCATAGAAACGTTTAAAATTCTGATGGGTTCAGACAGGTTAGATGCAGGAAGAATGTTCCCAATGTTGGGGAAGTCCAGAACCAGGGGTCACAGTCTAAGGATAAGGGGTAAGCCATTTAGGACCGAGATGAGGAGAAACTTCTTCACCCAGAGAGTGGTGAACCTGTGGAATTCTCTACCACAGAAAGTTGTTGAGGACAATTCACTAAATATATTCAAAAAGGAGTTAGATGAAGTCCTTACTACTAGGGGGATCAAGGGGTATGGTGAGAAAGCAGGAATGGGGTACTGAAGTTGCATGTTCAGCCATGAACTCATTTAATGGTGGTGCAGGCTAGAAGGGCCGAATGGCCTACTCCTGCACTTATTTTCTATGTTTCTATGTTTCTAAAAGAAACGTTAGATTTGGTGCAAAGATTAAGCAGCCTCTCAGAGTATAATTGAGGGCCTATCGTACCAAGAGAACTATCTCTATTCTGACCATCACAGGAAAACTTTTCTGACCAAGCACTTCGGAACAACAAGATCAAGATCGAGAGCACATGACGAGAAACCACAGGAAGAAACATCACGACCTCGGAGAAAAGAACGTCAAAAACCAATCAGTGAAACATCAATACCAACTGATTTGGTAGGCCTAGACTATCTAGTGGGTAAAAATTACCTAAAGAACTTAAAACCCTGTTGCTAACAAAGGAAATTGGGTACTCACCAGAGAAAAATCCAAAACGCATCTAACCGCACCAGTGGACTCAACCCAACTGGCTTCAATACGCAGCCGAGGTCTTCTACCACATCCGGGGTACGGCAAGGCAAACCGGCTACAACCAAGGAACCCCAAAACCGCGAAACCGCCCGAGCTGTCAAAGGAAGGATCTGATGAGCATGACTCCCTGGAGCCCTAGAGTTTGACCTAGTTAGAGAGTGAGTAGGAGGTGGGAGGTATTTCTGTTGCATTTATTACCTGTAATAAAGTATTTCCATTGTATAGAACTTTTTTGTAAGATTTTACAGTTTTATTAGAGTGTATTTGTGTTATTTGCTTTCTTGAATAAAACCCAAACCTTCTTTGTACAAAACAGTTGTCTGCTGCACTTTATCACACCCTGATTAATAAATCCAGGCTCGAGAACCAGGGAGTGGGAGTGACTCGAAACCGCTCTGGTCAGGAAGGCAAGCTGACAGACTCACCACCCCCTCTGGGGAATGTGCAGCTCGTCTGTGATGACATGCATTGCATCATGGCAGTTGATGCGAGATGCCCTGGGAGCACCCATGATGCGTTCATCCTAAGCGACAGCGTTATATCTGCCATGTTTCAGCAGCAGCCAGAAGGGCAGAGCTGACTGCTGGGAGACAAAGGGTACGGCCTGACCACCTGGCTTCAGATGCCCCTACTCATAACTGGAAGACAACATGTCACACATTGCGATGTACAGCATAATAGAGAGGACCATTGGCATCTTGAAACAGTGTTTCCGATGCCTGGACCATTCCGGAGGCTACTTGTAATACTCCCCTGAGATTGTCGGTCAGTTCACTGTTTTGTGCTGCATGCTGCATAACTTAGCCATCATGAGGCAGCAGCAGCTGGTAGTGGAAGACCCACCTGAGGTGAGAGTGGCTGATGATAATGATGAGGACGATGCAGATGATGAGGAGGAGGAGGACGAGGAAGCCATGCAACTACCTGAACCCGGAGCACGACAGCGGAGGAGGGCAGGCCGTCGTGCCCCTTTAATGATTGCTCGAACCTTGTGCCAGCAGCTCATCCGTCAACGGTTTTCTGCCTGAAGGCTCAGTGGCAACTATTACAAATGTTTACTGTTTGGAATAGTTCTGTAATGTTGTATTGTGTTAATGGAACAAATAATGGACATGATTCAGTTATAATTTAAAATATATTTTATTCAAAAGTTTAACACTTGTTTGTACTGTACTTACTTAACTTTAATAAAAATATTCTTGTATCAAACTTTAAAGTTTTCAGTTAAGATCACTTACAAACTTTAAGAACACTTACAAACTTTTAAACTTATAAATTTACATAACTTACAAAAAACGTTTAATTTGAGAACAGTAACAACAATAACAACAACAGCGGCAGCAAAGAAAGGCTGCACCCATCTCTCCTCCACATTCTAAGACCGCCCGCTGCGCTTGGTCTTGTTGACTCTACCCCTGCCCGCAGGCAATGACACAGCGTTTCTCGGGTTGGTACCAAGCTTATTCTTTTGAGCATCTTGGGTAATGCGCACTTCTTGATGGGGGGTGGGGGTGTGGGGGGGGGGGGGGGTGGCAGGCGGTAATGTGGAAGGCCCGGCTTGGGTCTCTTCAGAGGCTGGTCTGGGGATTGGAGTGGGAATGGCAGTTGATTCTGTCAATGGACGAGGGGTCTGGGTGTGTTCACTTATAACTCTGACATTCCCTCCCTCATGTGCCCTGACAGTGTCTCAACTACTTGCGACATTCCCTCCCTCATGTTCACCAACAATGTGTTAACTACCTGCAACATACCCTCCCTCATGTTCACCGACAGTGTGTCAATTACCTGAAACATTCCCTCCCTCATGTTCACTGACAATGTATCAGCTGCCTGTGACATTCCCCCCGTCATGTGCCCGGACAGTGTTCCCATTTCTCGTGAGAGTGTTGTTACTTCTCCCAACAGTCCCGATGCCTCATTACCCACGCCACTGATGGTGTCCAGGAGTGATCGGGTAAGGTCAATGCTCTCCGCACTCATTGACATCATCTGAACCACATCTGTTAGATCCTGCACCTCAGGAGAGCGCGATCGAGCTCTCCTTCCCCTCCTCACCCTGGGAGTTGCTCACTTGGGACCTGCAGCCTCAGACGGTGGGGTTCAGGGTGCGCTTCGCTGCATCCCACTGGGACCCAATAAACTAGGATTAAAACACTCTACCGAAATGCACGCAGCATTCGAAACAAAGTAAATGAGTTGATGGCACAAATCATTACAAATGGGTATGATTTGGTGGCCATTACAGAAACGTGGTTGCAGGGTGGCCAAGACTGGGAATTAAACATACAGGGGTATCTGACAATTCGGAAAGATAGACAAGACGGAAAAGGAGGTGGGGTAGCTCTATTAATAAAGGATGATATCAGGGCAGTTGTGAGAGACGATATTGGCTCCAATGAACAAAATGTTGAATCATTGTGGGTGGAGATTAGAGATAGTAAGGGGAAAAAGTCACTGGTGGGCGTAGTTTATAGGACCCCAAATAATAACTTCATGGTGGGGCGGAAAATAATCAAGGGAATAATGGAGGCATGTGAAAAAGGAACGGCAGTAATCATGGGGGATTTTAACCTACATATCGATTGGTCAAATCAAATCGCACGGGGAAGCCTTGAGGAGGAATTCATAGAATGCATATGGGATTGTTTCTTAGAACAGTATGTTACAGAACCTACAAGGGAGCAAGCTATCTTAGATCTGGTCCTGTGTAATGAGACAGGAATAATAAACGATCTCCTAGTAAAAGATCCTCTCGGAATGAGTGATCACAATATGGTTGAATTTGTAATACAGATTGAGATTGAGGAAGTAGTGTCTCAAACGAGCGTACTATGCTTAAACAAAGGGGACTACAGTGGGATGAGGGCAGAGTTGGCTAAAGTAGACTGGGAACACAGACTAAACGGTGGCACAATTGAGGAACAGGGGAGGACTTTTAAGGAGCTCTTTCATAGTGCTCAACAAAAATATATTCCAATGAAAAAGAAGGGCGGTAAGAGAAGGGATAACCAGCCATGGATAACCAAGGAAATAAAGGAGAGTATCAAATTAAAAACCAATGCGTATAAGGTGGCCAAGGTTAGTGGGAAACTAGAAGATTGGGAAAATTTTAAACGACAGCAAAGAATGACTAAGAAAGCAATAAAGAAAGGAAAGATAGATTATGAAAGTAAAACATAAAAACAGATGGTAAAAGCTTTTACCGATATATAAAACAGAAAAGAGTGACTAAAGTAAATGTTGGTCCTTTAGAAGATGAGAAAGGGGATTTAATAATGGGAAATGTGGAAATGGCTGAGACCTTAAACAATTATTTTGCTTCGGTCTTCACAGTGGAAGACACAAAAACCATGCCAAAAATTGCTGGTCACGGGAATGTTGGAAGGGAGGACCTTGAGACAATCACTATCACTAGGGAGGTAGTGCTGGACAGGCTAATGGGACTCAAGGTAGACAAGTCCCCTGGTCCTGATGAAATGCATCCCAGGGTATTAAAAGAGATGGCGGAAGTTATAGCAGATGCATTCGTTATAATCTACCAAAATTCTCTGGACTCTGGGGAGGTACCAGCGGATTGGAGAGCAGCTAATGTAATGCCTCTGTTTAAAAAAGGGGGCAGACAAAAGGCAGGTAACTATAGGCCAGTTAGTTTAACATCTATAGTGGGGAAAATGCTTGAAGCTATCATCAAGGAAGAAATAGCGGGACATCTAGATAGGAATAGTGCAATCAAGCAGACGCAACATGGATTCATGAAGGGGAAATCATGTTTAACTAATTTACTGTAATTCTTTGAGGATATAGCAAGCATGGTGGATAGAGGTGTACCGATGGATGTGGTGTATTTAGATTTCCAAAAGGCATTCGATAAGGTTCCACACAAAAGGTTACTGCAGAAGATAAAGGTACGCGGCGTCAGAGGAAATGTATTAGCATGGATCGAGAAATGGTTGGCTAACAGAAAGCAGAGAGTCAGGATAAATGGGTCCTTTTCAGGTTGGAAATCGGTGGTTAGTAGTGTGCCACAGGGATCGGTGCTGGGATCACAACTGTTTACAATATACATAGATGACCTGGAAGAGGGGACAGAGTGCAGTATAACAAAATTTGCAGATGACACAAAGATTAGTGGGAAAGCGGGTTGTGTAGCGGACACAGAAAGGCTGCAAAGAGATTTAGATAGGTTAAGCGAATGGGCTAAGGTTTGGCAGATGGAATACAATGTCGGAAAATGTGAGGTCATCCACCTTGGGAAAAAAAACAGTAAAAGGGAATATTATTTGAAAGGGGAGAAATTACAACATGCTGCGGTGCAGAGGGACCTGGGGGTCCTTGTGCATGAATCCCAAAAAGTTAGTTTTCAGGTGCAGCAGGTAATCAGGAAGGCGAATGGAATGTTGGCCTTCATTGCGAGAGGGATGGAGTACAAAAGCAGGGAGGTCCTGCTGCAACTCTATAGGGTATTGGTGAGGCCGCACCTGGAGTACTGCGTGCAGTTTTGGTCACCTTACTTAAGGAAAGATATACTGGCTTTGGAGGGGGTACAGAGACGATTCACTAGGCTGATTCTGGAGATGAGGGGGTTACCTTATGATGATAGATTGAGTAGACTGGGTCTTTATTCGTTGGAGTTCAGAAGGATGAGGGGTGATCTTATAGAAACATTTAAAATAATGAAAGGGATAGACAAGATAGAGGCGGAGAGGTTGTTTCCACTGGTCGGGGAGACTAGAACTAGGGGGCACAGCCTCAAAATACGGGGGAGCCAATTTAAAACCGAGTTGAGAAGGAATTTCTTCTCCCAGAGGGTTGTGAATCTGTGGAATTCTCTGCCCAAGGAAGCAGTTGAGGCTAGCTCATTGAATGTATTCAAGTCACAGATAGATAGATTTTTAACCAATAAGGGAATTAAGGTTTACGAGGAGCGGGCGGGTAAGTGGAGCTGAGTCCACGGCCAGATCAGTCACGATCTTATTGAATGGCGGAGCAGGCACGAGGGGCTCGATGGCCTACTCCTGTTCCTAATTCTTATGTTTTATGTTGTTATGACACGCAGCCTCGGACGGTAGGGCCCTGGGTGTGCCTCGTTGTACCCCACTGGGACCCGCAGCCTCGGACCGTGAGAATCCATGGAATGTCCCAGCACTCAGGAAAGGGGCTGGCACCTCAATGGGCGGCACCTGCACCTTCTCCGGAGTGAGTATAACAGTGCGGGCTTCATCCTGCCACTCCCCCTGCCCCTCCCCTTCCCCGCCTATGCTCTTGGTCTGGAAGGTGGGATTGGAAGATTTCAGGCTCATCCGCGTCTGAATCTTCTTCTGCATTGGCTTCAGCCTCGTCAGGGTTGGCCTCAAGTTCTGCAAAATATAACGGAACAGACAAATGGTTAGCATCAGAGGAGGGGCCAGGGTGGGTGGCATGAGTAGGCTGACACAGTGCAGGCAGTGGGCTGATTTGAAGGACCACGATGAATGATAGCACATTGCATCAACTGAAGTGTAGTTGAGGGAGACATTCCCATGAACTGAAGCATGGCTAGCTCGCGCAGTACTTAACATTTAGCAAAGCCAGACTGTGGAATTTGCAGGACTGACCCTCTCCCTCGAGTGTGGGCCCAGCTTGTGCAGTGGTGGTTGCTTTTCTCCAGACAGGACACATCAAAGCAGCGACCCTCTCTTCCAAGGATGTCAGTGGGTGCAGATTTGCCGGGTCTCCTCCTGTTCGAGTTCTTTCCCTTTTGTCATGTGCCACCTTTCTCTGCAAAGATGAAAGTATAACTTTTTAGAGAGGGTGTCTTTCTGCTGGTGGGACATATACAGCTGGTCACATTTACAATTGCAATACCCATGAATAAATGAAAATATAACTTACACTAACTACTTGACCAAGGTCCTGACACTTCTTTTTGCCTGGCCTCCAGACCTCAGGGTGGTCACCATTGCTCAGTAATCTTCTGCAAGTTGGTTCCAGCATTTCTTCATTTCTTTAGGTGGAACTATTATGTGACCTCTGCTGGTGTCCAGCTCGTGCCACCTGGCCTCAATCACAGTAACTGGTGCCTCCACTTCATCCTGGGAGAAATTCTTGGTCCCTGAGCCGCGTTTCCTCTTGTATTGCAGCTCCGACATTTCCACTGAGAATTAAAGTTCTCACACACAACTGGCTCTTTAACAATGGCCGACTGCAGACCGGGAGCTGTACTGCGCACGCCCGCCCACAGCAGTCACGGCAAAAACTTTGTATATTTTTCGCGCACTCGCAGAGGCTGGCGGGGGGTGGGCGGGGCATCGTTTGTTCGGTGCAGACATTAGGCTCCACCCCCTGAAGCCAAAGGACGGGCTGCACGGCGCCAATTTCAAACAATAGAACGGGGAAACTTGCTAGTTACTTTTGAGTAGTCGGAGCCCAAAAAAAACAGGCATAACTCTGGCGATACACCAAAACACAGCATTGCGAAAAATTGAGCCCTATGATTCTATGAAATCTTCAAATGCCATTGGTTAAGAAGATACATTGTTCGTCTTATTGTTCGCCAAGGTTCCCGTGCTCTTGCTATCCACTCGTATTTCCAGCAAAGATTCATTGGAGCTGGAGGGTGAAGAAAAAAACCCAACTCAGGCACTCAACAACAGCAACAACTTGTATTTATATAGCGCCTTTAACGAAGTGAAACGTCCCAAGGCGCTTACCCCAAGATACCCCGCTCCAGCAAATTCTGGCCCATTACATAGAAACATAGGATATAGGTGCAGGAGTAGGCCATTCGGCCCTTCGAGCCTGCACCACCATTCAATAAGATCATGGCTGATCATTCCCTCAGTACCCTTTTCCTGCTTTCTCTCCATACCCCTTGATCCCTTTAGCCGTAAGGGTCATATCTAACTCCCTCTTGAATATATCCAATGAATTGGCATCAATAACTCTCTGCGGTAGGGAATTCCACAGGTTAACAACTCTCTGAGTGAAGAAGTTTCTCCTCATCTCAGTCCGAAATAGCCTACCCCTTATCCTTAGACTGTGTCCCCTGGTTCTGGACTTCCCCAACATCGGGAACATTCTTCCCACATCTAACCTGTCCAGTCCCGTCAGAATCTTATACCTTTCTATGAGATCCCCTCTCATCCTTCGAAACTCCAGTGAATAAAGGCCCTTTCGATCCAGTCTCTCCTCAAATGACAGTCCAGCCATCCCTGGAATCAGTCTGGTGAACCTTTGCTGCACTCCCTCAATAACAAGAATGTCCTTCCTCAGATTATGAGACCAAAACTGAACACAATATTCCAGGTGAGGCCTTACCAAGGCCCTGTACAACTGCAGTAAGACCTCCCTGCTCCTATACTCAAATCCCCTAGCTATGAAGGCCAATATACCATTTGCCTTCTTCACCACCTGCTGTACCTGCATGCCAACTTTCAATGCCTGATGTACCATGACACCCAGGTCTCGTTGCACCTCCCCTTTTCCTAATCTGCCGCCATTCAGATAATATTCTGCCTTCGTGTTTTTGCCCCCAAAGTGGATAACTTCACATTTATCTACATTATACTGCATCTGTCATGCATTTGCCCACTCACCTATCCTGTCCAAGTCACCCTGCAGCCTCTTAGCGTCCTCCTCACAGCTCACACCACCACCCAGTTTAGTGTCATCTGCATTCTTGGAGCGATTACACTCAATTCCTTCATCTAAATCATTAATGTATATTGTAAAGAGCTGTGGTCCCAGCACTGAGCCCTGCGGCACTTCACTAGTCACTGCCTGCCATTCTGAAAAGGACCCGTTTATCCTGACTCTCTGCTTCCTGTCTGCCAACCAGTTCTCTATCCACGTCAGTACATTACCCCCAATACCATGCGCTTTGATTTTGCACACCAATCTCTATGCGGGACCTTGTCAAAAGCCATTTGAAAGTCCAAATACACCACATCCACTGGTTCTCCCTTGTCCACTCTACTAGTTACATCCTCAAAAAATTCCAGAAGATTTGTCAAGCATGATTTCCCTTTCATAAATCCATGCTGACTTGGACCGATCCTGTCACTGCTTTCCAAATGCGCTGCTATTTCATCCTTAATGATTGATTCCAACATTTTCCCCACTACTGATGTCAGGCTAACCGGTCTATAATTACCCATTTTATCTCTCGCTCCTTTTTTAAAAAGTAGTGTTACATTAGCTACCCTCCAGTCCACAGGAACTGATCCAGAGTCGATCGACTGTTGCAAAATGATCACCAATGCATCCACTATTTCTAGGGCCACTTCCTTAAGTACTCTGGGATGCAGACTATCAGGCCCCGGGGATTTATCGACCTTCAATCCCACCAATTTCACTAACACAATTTCTCGCCTAATAAGGATATCCTTCAGTTCCTCTTTCTCACTAGACCCACTGTCCCCTCGTACATTCGGAAGGTTATTTGTGTCTTCCCTCTTGAAGACAGAACCAAAGTATTTGTTCAATTGGTCTGCCATTTCTTTATTCCCCATTATAAATTCACCTGAATCCGACTGCAAGGGACCTACGTTTGTCTTCACTAATCTTTTTCTCTTCACATATCTATAGAAGCTTTTGCAGTCAGTTTTTATGTTCGCTTCAAACTTCCTCTCATACTCTATCTTCCCCCTCTTAATTAAACCCTTAGTCCTCCTCTGTTGAATTCTAAATTTCTCCCAGTCCTCAGGTTTGTTGCTTTTTCTGGCCAATTTATATGCCTCTTCCTTGGATTTAACACTATCCTTAATTTCCCTTGTTAGCCACGGTTGAGCCACCTTCCCCGTTTTATTTTTACTCTGGGCAGAGATGTACAATTGCTGAAGTTCATCCATGTGATCTTTAAATGTTTGCCATTGCCTATCCACCGTCAACCCTTTAAGTATCATTTGCCAGTCTATTCTAGCCAATTCACGCCTCGTACCGGCGAAGTTACCTTTCCTTAAGCTCAGGACCCTAGTTTCCGAATTAACTGTGTCACTCTCCATCTTAATAAAGAATTCTACCATATTATGGTCACTCTTCCCCAAGGGGCCTCGCACAACAAGATTGCTAATTAGTCCCTTCTCATTACACATCACCCAGTCTAGGATGGCTCGCTGTCTAGTTGGTTCCTCGACATATTGGTCTAGAAAACCATCCCTAATACACTCCAGGAAATCCTCCTCCACCGCATTGCTACCAGTTTGGTTAGCCCAATCAATATGTAGATTAAAGTCGCCCATGATAACTGCTGTACCTTTATTGCACACATCCCTTATTTCTTGTTTGATGCTGTCCCCAACCTCACTACTACTGTTTGGTGGTCTGTACACAACTCCCACCAGCGTTTTCTGCCCTTTGGTATTCCACAGCTCCACCCAAACCGATTCCACATCATCCAGGCTAATGTCCCTCCTTACTATTGCATTAATTTCCTCTTTAACTAGCAACGCCACCCCGCCTCCTTTTACGCTCTCCTATCCTTCCTAAATGTTGAATACCCCTGGATGTTGAGTTCCCAGCCTTGGTCACCCTGGAGCCATGTCTCTGTGATGCCAATTACATCATACCCGTTAACTCCTGTCTGTGCAGTTAATTTGTCCACCTTATTCCGAATACCCCTCGCATTGAGGCACAGAGCCTTCAGGCTTGTCTTTTTAACACAATTTGCCCCTTTAGAATTTTGCTGTACAGTGGCCCTTTTTGTTTTTTTGCATTGGGTTTCTCTGCCCTCCACTTTTACTATTCTCCTTTCTATCTTTTGCTTCTGCCTCCATTTTATTTCCCTCTTTCTCCCTGCAGAGGTTCCCATCTCCCTTGCCATATTAGTTTAACTCCTCCCCAACAGCACTAGCAAACACTCCCCCTAGGGCATTGGTTCCGGTCCTGCCCAGGTGCAGACCGTCCGGTTTGTACTGGTCCCACCTCCCCCAGAACCGGTTCCAATGTCCCAGGAATTTGAATCCCTCCCTTCTGCACCACTCCTCAAGCCACGTATTCATCTGAGCTATCCTGCGATTCCTACTCTGACTAGCACGTGGCACTGGTAGCAATCCCGAGATTACTACTTTTGAGGTCCTACTTTTTCATTTAGCTCCTAGCTCCCTAAATTCGTCTTGTAGGACCTCATCCCATTTTTTACCTATATCGTTGGTACCTATATGCACCACGACAACTGGCTGTTCTCCCTCCCTTTTCAGAATACCCTGCACCCGCTCCGAGACATCCTTAACCCTTGCACCAGGGAGGCAAGATACCATCCTTGAGCTCGGTTGCAGCCGCAGAAACACCTATCTATTCCCCTTACAATTGAATCCCCTATCACTATAGCTCTCCTACTCTTTTTCCTGCCCTCCTGTGCAGCAGAGCCAGCAGAACTTGGCTGCTGCTGCTCTCCCCTGATGAGTCATCCTCCTCAACAGTACTCAAAGCAGTGTATCTGTTTTGCAGGGGGATGACCGCAGGGGACCTTCCTTGCACTGCTCTTCCTGCTGGTCACCCATTTACTATCTGGCTGTGTACCCTTTACCTGCGGTAAGACCAACTCGCTAAACGTGTTATTCACATCATTCTCAGCATCGTGGATGCTCCAGAGTGAATCCACCCACAGCTCCAGGGCTGCAATGTGGTCTGTCAGGAGCTGCAGATGGATACACTTCCTGCACACGTAGTTGTCAGGGACACCGGAGGCATCCCTGACTTCCCACATAGTACAGGAGGAGCATAACACGTGTCCGAGCGCTCCTGCCATGACTTAACCGCTAGATAAACTTAAATTGGCAACAACAAAGCTAAAGGTTACTTACTGATAAAGAAAAGAAAAAGAAAAACTACTTACCAATCACCAGCCAATCACTTACCCCCTTGGCTGTGACGTCACCTTTCGATTTCTTTCTACTTCTTTTTGCCTCCCTGCTGCATCTGCACCAGCTCGCCTCACCTCCGACCTCCGACCTCCCGCCTCCTCGAACTCCCGCTCCGCCTCACCTCCGACCTCCGACCTTCCGCCTCCGACCTCCCGCCTCCGACCTCCGACCTCCGAACTCCCGCCTCCTCGAACTCCCCAGACTGCTCACTGACGGGCCTTTTGTAGACCGCTCTCCTCTCCGAACTCCCGCCTCTCCAAACTCCCACCTCTCCGAACTCCCACCTCCTTGAACTCCCCGGACTGCTCACTGATGGGCCTTTTGTAGGCCGCTCGCCTCTCCAACCTTTGTCCATTAATTGACCTTTGTCCATTTCTGAAAGGGAAGGATTTTTCAAATAAGCCCGAAACTGATCTAAAATTAAAATGGCTGTAAATGGACCTTACTCCAAACTTATGCAGTAATTTTCTAACTACAGAATATGCAAAGGTCCGTGAAATAACTTTTCAGTCAGTTCTCTGATCTATGGATTGCAAAAAGCAACAAAAGTTCATGATTTGTTATTAACATTATTTTATTTGCATTAAAAGCCCTAACCACACCTTCCTAATATGTCCACTTTTGCTCTATCAATAAGATTCTTCACAGACAACTGTATCTTAGCAACACTCCTTCCACAACCAGGGAGGATGTTTCCCCCGGGCTGGGGAGTCTAGAACCAGGGGTCACAGTATCAGGATAAGGGGTCGGCCATTTAGGACTGAGATGAGGAGAAATTTCTTCACTCAGAGGGTGGTGAATCTTTGGAATTCTCTGCCCCAGAGGGCTGTGGAGGCTCAGTCTTTGAGTATATTCAAGTCAGAGATCGATAGATTTTTGAATATTAAAGGAATCGAGGGATATGGGGACAATGCAGGAAAGTGGAGTTGAGGTCGAAGATCAGCCATGATCTTATTGAATGGCGGAGCAGGCTCGAGGGGCCGAATGGCCGACTCCTGCTCCTAATTCTTATGTTCTTTTGCTCACAAGAAACAGTTACCTCTTACTTCATATGCAGAGGTAAATGTGCTTGAAATGATAAATACTGAACAGTCTTTACATGTGCCGCAAAGCAATGAACTTGGGACAGGACGTCAGCAACCTTTGCTTAAATTACCAGGCCTATATAAGGAACAAACTCTTTCGTTCCACAGTTTCAAAATCGTTAAATAGTAATCATCCCTGATATGTCCTTACTATACAGTATAAATACACACGAGGCCCATACTTGAGAGAAGGTCACTCTGTGACCAGTTACCTTTATTACCAAGACCTCACGTGATGAAGGTGAGTAGAGCTTCCCCTTTTATACCTGAAAGTCCAGGTTAAGAGTGTCTCCCACAAGTTCGCCCCCTTGTGGTCAATGTTCTCAAGGTGTACAACTTAGGTCAGCTTATCCATGGGTTACAATGATAGTTGAATACATGACAATTCCTTTAAAATGAAAACTCTGACGGAAGTGTCACATGAATGTATTTGTGCTCAAACCCAAAAGTTGCACTTAGCTCTGCCAGGGATATGTTATAAATCACTCACTGATTTCTTTGAAATGTAACATTTTGTCCCTGCCAAGAGAAATAGCTCTATCATCACCAGTGAAGTTTTTGGTGTATTCCATTGAGATCCCTGATTATGCATTGATGCATTCTCTGCTATGGAGAAATTAGATTTCTTTGCTGCCGAGAGATGGGGGGAAGTTATTGCAATTTCACGTTGCCTGCGTATTACAAATGGTGCTTTTGTAACAAAACAAATCTTCATTAAAATGAGACAGCAAATTATATTCTAACAACGGTTTTGATCATGTTTTTTTCTCTGTTGTCTGATTAGACATCAGCAACTTTGGACATTTCAACTTAATACAAAAAATAGACGTGATCTATGGATTACAAAAAACAACAAAAGTTAATTTTAGTTTGTTCTGATCTGTGATGCCTATAGTATTTGTAGATTGTATATATCTGGGATGCAGCTGGGTTGTACAGTTCACACTGACCTGTAGGCTAGGCACAGAGAAGATGTTTCCATTTGTAGGGGATCCAAAAACGAAGAGCCAGAAACATAAGATCGTCACTAATAAATCCAACGGGGAATTCAGGAGAAACCTCTTTACCCAGAGAGCGGTGAGAATGTGGAACTCGCTGCCACAGGGAGGGGTTGAGGCGAATAGTATCGATGCATTTAAGGGGAAGCTGGATAAACACATGAGGGAGAAAGGGAATAGAGGGATATGGTGATGGGGTGAGATGGAGAGGGGTGGGAGGGGGCTGGTGTGGCGCATAAACCCCGGCATGGAGCGGTGGGCCCAATGGCCTGTTTCTGTGCTGTAAATACTGTGTAATACATTCTAATGCCGAACCCTTTGAGATAAACAATAGTGTTTTTGCACTGAAATGCAAAGTATAATGATATATTTTTAACATTTGTTTAGAAAGTGTTATATCTAACTGGATGTTGGGCCCTAACTTTCTGCTTTCATGAATTGTGTGACTTGCATCATTAGATCCAGTGGATCCAGTGGATCCAGAACCAGTGGATGTGGTGTATTTGGATTTCCAGAAGGCACTTGATAAGGTGCCACATAAGAGGTTACTGCACAAGATAAAAGTTCACGGGGTTGGGGTAATATATTAGCATGGATAGAGGATTGGCTCACTAACAGAAAACAGAGAGTCAGGATAAATGGTTCATTCTCTGGTTGGTAATCAGTAACTAGTGGGGTGCCGCAGGGATCAGTGCTGAGACCCCAACTATTTACAATCTATATTAATGACTTGGATGAAGGGACCGAGTGTAATGTAGCCAAGTTTGCTGATGTCACAAAGATGGGAGGAAAAGCAATGTGTGAGGAGGACACAGAAAATCTGCAAAGGGATATAGACAGGCTAAGTGAGTGGTGATCTTAGAGAAAAATATACTGAGGGGGCTTGACAAGATAGATGCAGAGAGGATATTTCCACTCATAGGGGAAATTAACACTAGGGGACATAGTCTCAGAATAAGGGGTCGCCCATTTAAAACTGAGATGAGGAGGAATTTCTTCTCTCAGAGGGTTGTAAATCTATGGAATTCTCTGCCCCAGAGAGCTGTGGAGGCTGGGTCATTGAAAATATTTAAGGTGGAGATAGATAGATTTTTGAGCGATAAAGGAGTAAAGGGTTATGGGGAGCGGGTGGGGAAGCGGAGCTGAGTCTATGATCAGATCAGCCATGATCTTATTAAATGGCGGAGCAGGCTCGAGGGGCCGAATGGCCGACTCCTGCTCCTATTTCTGATGTTCTTAAGTAGCACCTTGCGGGCTAGCATGTTTGAGAATGTGTCACAACAGAATGCAAGTGTTATTCTTATCTTTCCTAAAGGTCGCAGGGTTCCTGCTGTGACATTGCAGGCTCCAGTCAGCCCCAATTCAGCACATTTTCAGGTGACACACAGCCCGAGGGATGGATTGACAGGCAGCTACAGCGGTGATCATTCTGGGCAAACTTTATCTTCGATGATCCACTGAGATACATTTGCTGCATAAAGAGACAATCCTGGTGTTACTGCTGTTCTCGTGGCACTGTTCCAATCCCAGTCTTGTGTAGGACCAGCAGTCCATGTTGTAAAGGGCCAGTGCAGAGCAGCCTATCGATTACAAGGCCATTGATAGAATCCGAGAGCCTTACAGCTCAGAAGGAGGCTATTCGGCCCGTCGAGCCTGTGCCGGCTCTTTGAAAGAGCTGCCCAGTATTAGTTCCACACCTCAGCTTTTCCCCATTACCCTGCAAATTTTTACTCTACAAGGACACGTCCAATTGCGATTTTGAAAGCTCCTCTGGAACCTGATTCCATCACCCTTTCAGATCGTGCATTCCAGATCTTAACAGCCCTCTGCATGAAAACATTTCTCCTTCCTCATTTCCCCCTGAAGTTTCCATCTTTGGGATATACTGAACTCAGGAATGGCTGGGCTGGATTCTCTCTGGAGCTCTGCCTATTAACCCAACAAAGATCCCACCACTGGACATGTGCAGACTGATGGTGACAAGTAGGGCGGAGCTTCACAACCTCCATCATTGCCATTACCTGCTCCACCGTGGATCAGATCCGAGTGCGTCAAAGAGCTGAGTTATGTAAGTGAAGAGAATTAGCTACCCTTTAGCTGTTGGCATCATCAATCAGTCTTTCTTAAGTGAGTTATTGACTCAGGATAACATTCCACTTATCTGTGCACCATACTGTTCTGGAGTGATTTGGTTGTCACTTACCTTTCGGATAAGGAATGTATTGTTCTTTAAATAATGGCATGATTGAGCATAAAATCCTTGTTAATAATATTCACCAGACATTGATGAACATGGGAGCCAGAGACCAAGGATTTTCCTGAGGGACCCTGCACAGTAGTTAATAACAAGACAAAATGTTCATTTATCATGTTTGCATGCCCCGAGAGAGTCACTTAACCACTTCAAGATTTCAGCAGATATGCAACAAGAAAGAACTTCCATTTATTCCGTCTCTGACGCTCCCAGTGCAGTGCTGAGGGAGTGCTGCACTGTCGGAGGTGCCGTCTTTCAGATAGGACGTTAAACCGAGGCCCTGTCTTCCCTCTTGAGTGGATGTAAAAGATCCCGTGGCAATATTTCGAAGTTCTACCTGGTTTTCCTGGCCAATATTTATCCCTCAACCAACATCACAAAAAACAACAGATTATCTGGTCATTGCTGTCTGTGGGAGCTTGCTGTGCACAAAATGGCTGCCGTGTTTGCTACATTACATCAGTGACTACACTCCAAAAAGTACTTTGCTGGCAGTAAAATGCTTTGGGACGTCCTGAGATTGTGAAAGGCGCTATAGAAATGCAAGTCTTTCTTTTATATAGTGCGTCTTTTTATGTCTGCAGGGTGATCCAACAGGTTTCAAATCCAATGGAAAACTTTTGTTGAAATACAGTCACTGTCGTTATGTCCAATACAATGTCCAATCTTTAATCTTCTTGGGTCACATGGAGTCTTGGGGCCAGTTTAATCCACATTCCCACAAGAACAGCAACTTGTATTTATATAGCGCCTTTGCGAGGTTGCCGAGGTTCCACCTGAGACGTTGGCCAGGGAGGGGGATGGAATCAGTGGCTGGGGAACGGAGTTGGTGGTGGGAGCAGTTGAGGCTAGCCAATCTTGTTCCGATCGAGGATTTATCCGCCAATGAGACCAGCAGTGTTTTCCAAACTGCCGGCCCACAGGATTCCGAGAGGGTGAAGCATTGCCGGGGAAACACCAGCAAACAGGGGCCATGCTGCCTGCACTTCACGGCACGGATTGCCAGGCCACAGGCACGGCATGTCACAGGGCCGCAGTTTGGACAGCGTGAGGCGCGCTGGGTGAGATGGTGCGTTGGAACGTTCGGCTCAAGCACGACGTATACTGACGACAACGACGGAAGAAATGCGCTCTAATTACATGGCACGGGTGGAAGTGAAGTAAAGCGCTCTTGTTTTCAAACTCTGGGGCTCAGTGGGCAGCACTCTCGCCTCTGAGTCAGAAGGTCGTGGGTTCAAGTCCCACTCCAGGGACCTGAACATATAACTCTAAGCTGACACTCCCAGTGCAGTGCTGAGGGAGTGCTGCACTGTCGGAGGTGCTGTCTTTCAGATGAAACGTTAAACCGAGGCTCCATCTGCTCTCTCGGTGGATGTTAAAATGTTCCATGGTGCCATTTCAACATTCTGCCTGATGTCCTGGCCAATATTTATCCCTCAACCAACATCACTTAAAAAAACCCCAGATTATCTGGTCATTATCACTTTGTTCTTTGGGACCTTGCTGTGTGCAATGCTGCATTTCCTACATTACAGTGACTGTTCTTCAACAATAGTACTTCATTTTCTGTAAAGTGATTTGAGTCATAAAAGGCACTATATCAATGCAAATTCTTTCTAATAATTGGGGACAATAAATGCTCAAGTAAAAGAAAATAGAAAGACTTGCATTTATATAGCACCTTTCATGACCACCAGACATCCCAAAGCGCTTTACAGCCAATGAAGTACTTTTGGAGTGCAGTCACTGTTGTAATGTGGGAAATGCGGCAGGTAATTTGCGCACAGCAAGCTCCCACACACAGCAATGTGATAATGACCAGATAATCTGTTTTAGTGATATTGATTGAGGGATAAATATTGGCCCCAGGACACCGGGGATAACTCCCTTGCTCTCCTTTGAAATACATCCACCTGAGAGAGCAGACAGGGCCTCGGTTTAACATCTCATCTGAGAAACGGCACCTCCGACAGTGCAGCACTCCCTCAGCATTGAACTGGGAGTATCAGCCTAGATTTTGTGCTCAGGTCTCTGAAGTGGGACTTGAACCCACAACCTTCTGACTCACGAGGTGAGGGTGCTGCCTACTGAGCACAACTGACACTGTGTATACTAGATTCATAAGAACATAAGAAATAGGAACAGGAGTCGGCCATACAGCCCCTCGAGCCTGCTCCACCATTCATTAAGATCATGACTGATCTGATCATGGACTCAGCTCCACTTCCCCGCCTGCTCCCCATAACCCTTTATCCCCTTATCGTTTAAGAAACTGTCTATTTCAGTCTTAAATTTATTTAATGTCCCAGCTTCCACAGCTCTCTGAGGCAGCGAATTCCACAGATTTACAACCCTCTGAGAGAAGAAATTTCTCCTCATCTCTGTTTTAAATGGGCGGCCCCTTATTCTAAGATTATGCCCCCTAGTTCTAGTCTCCCCCATCAGTGGAAACATCCTCTCTGCATCCACCTTGTCAAGCCCCCTCATAATCTTATATATTTCGATAAGATCACCTCTCATTCTTCTTAATTCCACTGAGTAGAGGCCCAACCTACTCAACCTTTCCTCATAAGTCAACCCCCTCATCTCCAGAATCAACCTAGTGAACCTTCTCTGAACTGCCTCCAAAGCAAGTATATCCTTTCGTGAATATGGAAACCAAAACTGCACACAGTACTCCAGGTGTGGCCTCACCAATACCCTGTACAGCTGTAGCAAGACTTCCCTGCTTTTATATTCCATCCCCTTTGCAATAAAGGCCAAGATTTCATTGGCCTTCCTGATCACTTGCTGTACCTGCATACTATCCTTTTGTGTTTCATGCACAAGTACCCCCAGGTCCCGCTGTACTGCAGCACTTTGCAATCTTTCTCCATTTAAATAATAACTTGCTCTTTGATTTTTTTTGGCCAAAGTGCATGACCTCACACTTTGCAACATTATACTCCATCTGCCAAATTTTTGCCCACTCACTTAGCCTGTCTCTGTCCTTTTGCAGATTTTTTGTGTCCTCCTCACACATTGCTGTTCCTCCCATCTTTGTATCGTCAGCAAACTTGGCTACGTTACACTCAGTCCCTTCTTCCAAGTCGTTATTACAGATTGTAAATAGTTGGGGTCCCAGCACTGATCCCTGCGGCACCCCACTAGTTACTGGTTGCCACCCAGAGAATGAACCATTTATCTCGACTCTCTATTTTCTGTTAGTTAGCCAATCCTCTATCCATGCTAATATATTACCCCCAATCTCGTGAACTTTTATCGTGTGCAGTAACCTTTTATGTGGCACCTTGTCAAATGCCTTCTGGAAATCCAAATACACCACATCCACTGGTTCCCCTTTATCCACCCTATTCGTTACATCCTCGAAGAACTCCAGCAAATTTGTCAAACATGACTTCCCCTTCATAATCCATGCTGACTCTCCCTGACCGAATTTTGCTTTTCCAAATGTCCTGCTACTGCTTCTTTAATCATAGACTCCAACATTTTCCCAACCACAGACGTTAGGCTAACTGGTCTATAGTTTCCTGCTTTTTATCTGCCTCCTTTTTTAAATAGAGGCGTTACATTTGCAGTTTTCCAATCTGCTGGGACCTCCCCAGAATCCAGGGAATTTTGGTAAATTACAACCAATGCATCCATAATCCCTGCCGCTACTTCTCTTAAGACCCTAGAATGCAAGCCATCAGGTCCAGGGGATTTATCTGCCTTTAGTCCCATTATCTTACTGAGTATTGTTATGTTTGTAATAACTCGATAGACTGAACACTGTAAACTAACACAGGCACAAACCTGGCTCTGCTTTATTAGGGCCCAATGTGATTACATTACATGATGGCTTGTCCTTGCCATGGTGACGTGCGTACAGCCCAATGGCCTCCGACAGTGGCGCCACCTGGTGGCTAGTAACCCCAAGCATAGATACATGACAATATCCCCCTTTAAGATATTAGTAACAATCTTTTTACAAATTGAGACGGTCTGGGGCTTTGCGCTCCCGAGTTGATCGTCTCAGTTCAACTCCAGCCTTGGGCGAGTGTTCTGAGTCTGTTATGACTGGGGGCTGGGTAACCGATCTGATGGGAGTGGCAATGACCATGTCAGGGATTGAAAGTCCAGAGGGTAGGTTGGTTGGTCACTGATTGTGTCTTCCTCAGACTGTTTCGGTTCATCCGTGTACCGCAGCTTTATCTGATCAACATGTTTCCTGCATGTTTGCCCATTCATGAGCTTGACGATAAACACTCTGTTACACTCCCTGGCCGTAACAGTACCGGTGATCCACTTGACCATAATTCAGTACATACACAGGATCGTTAACAGAAATGTCCCGTGACACGGCAGCGCGATCAGGATCACTGTGACTTTGACGTCTGTTTTCAACATGATCGTTCAAGTCAGGGTGGACAAGAGAGAGCTTGGTCTTGAGACCTCTCTTTATCAATAGTTTAGCAGAGGGGACCCCGGTAAGCTTGTGGGGTCTTGTCCTGTAACTAAGCAATATGCACGACAAGCGAGTCCGCAGTGAACCTTGACTTACACGTTTCATACTCTGCTTGATGGTTTGGACAGCACGCTCTGCTTGACCATTAGATGCAGGTTTGAATGGGGCTGACCTCACATGTTTAATACCATTGAGTTTCATGAACTCTTGAAACTCCAGACTAGTGAAACAAGGTCCGTTGTCTCTTACAACGATGTTGGGCAGACCATGAGTGTCAAACATGACACGAAGGCTCTCAATGGTAGCTGTAGATGTACTGGATGACATGATTATACACTCTATCCACTTGGAATATGTATCCACCACAACTAAAAACATCTTTCCCAGGAAGGGACCCGCAAAGTCGATGTGGATCCTGGACCATGGTTTGGATGGCCATGACCACAGACTCAGCGGAGATTCCGCTGGTGCTTTACTTAGCTGCATGCAAGTGTTGCACTGATGCACACATGATTCCAGACCAGAGTCAATTCCAGGCCACCATACATGAGACTTGACAATGGCTTTCATCATGACAATACCGGGATGAGTGCTATGTAGATCATGTACAAATTTCTCTCTGCCTTTCTTAGGCATAACAACACGATTACCCCACAGTATGCAATCTGACTGAATGGATAGTTTGTCTTTGCGACGGTTGTAAGGTTTGGTCTCATCACACATTTGCTTGGGTATGGCAGACCAATCACCACTAAGGACACAATGTTTCACAACCGATAATATTGGGTCCTGGCTGGTCCAGGTCTTAACTTGTTGAGCCGTGACAGGGGTTCCTTCACTTTCAAAAGCATCCATAACTAACAGTAGATCTGCAGGTTGTGGCATCTCCACCTCCGGTGTGGGCAACTGCAAATGGCTCAGTGCATCGGCACAATTCTCGGTGCCAGGTTTATGGCAAATGACATAATCATAGGCGGATAATATCAGCGCCCACCTCTGGATGCAGGGCGATGCATTGGTGTTGATGCCTTTGTTTTCCGAAAACAATGAAATAAGTGGCTTGTGATCTGTTTCCAGTTCAAACCAAAGACCAAACAGGTACTGATGCATCTTTTTAATCCCACACACACAGGCTAGTGCTTCTTTCTCTACCATACTGTAGGCTCTTTCCGCCTTTGACAAACTTTTAGAAGCATACGCAACAGGTTGTAGTTTACCCAATTCATTAGCTTGTTGGAGCACGCAAACAACTCCATATGACGAAGCATCACAGGCCAATACTAGACGCTTACACGGATCATAATGTACCAGCAGTTTGTTAGAGCAAAGCAGATTAGTAGCTTTCTCAAAAGCTCTATCTTGAGACGCACCCCAAACCCAGTTGTCACCTTTTCTGAGCAGCATGTGCAGTGGCTCTAGTAAAATGCTCAATCTAGGTAGGAAATTACCGAAGTAGTTGAGTAGACCAAGGAACGAACGTATCTCCGCCACATTCTGAGGCTTGGGTGCATTTTTGATGGCCATGGTTTTCGAGTCCGTAGGCCTGATACTGTCAGCAGCAACTTTCTTCCCAGGAATTCGACTTCTGGTGCCATGAAGACGCACTTCGAACGTTTCAGTCTGAGTCCCACATTGTCCAGACGATGTAAAACTTCTTCCAGGTTGTTCAGATGTTCGGCAGTGTCACGACCTGTGACCAGGATGTCATCTTGGAACATGACGGTTCAAGGGATGGACTTCAGTAGATTCTCCATGTTCCTCTGAAATATGGCTGCAGCTGAGCGAATTCTGAAAGGACACCTGTTGTAGATAAACAGTCCTTTATGAGTATTGATGCACGTAAGTTTCTTAGACGTCTCGACCAACTCCTGCGTCATGTAGGCCGATGTCAGATCCTGTTTAGTGAACGACTTCCCCCCCGGCTAGCATTGCAAACAGGTCATCAGCCTTCGGTAACGGGCATTGATCCGGTTTCGAATTTTGGTTGATTGTAACCTTGTAGTCTCCACAAATCCTGACAGTTCCATCACTCTTCAACACAGGAACAATGGGGCTGGCCCATTCGTTAAATTCGACCGGTGATATGACCCCTTCACGCTGGAGGCTGTCCAGTTCGATTTTGACCTTCTCCCTCATCATATATAAAACCGCCTGAACTTTATGAAGGACGGGTCTTGCATCTGAGTCCACGTGGATCTGCACCTTGGCTCCTGTGAAATCGCCGATGCCTGGTTCAAACAGCGAGGGGAACTTGCTCAGCACTTGAGTACATGGAGTATCCTCCTCCGACAACAACGCTTTGATATCGTTCAATTCCATGTGATTTTTTCTACCAATTCCTGCCGAACAGCATTGGACCATTGCCTGGAACAATCCATAATGGTAAATCATGAACCGCACCCTCATACGACACCTTGACTACTGCACTGCCAATCACCGTTATGAGTTCTTTAGTGTACGTATGTGACTTGGCATTGACTGGACAGCCTTAGTATCCCACAGCTTGTCGAATGTCCTCTGGCTCATTATTGATTGACTCGCACCCGTGTCCAATTCCATCGGTACCGACACACCGTTAAGTTTCACATTAATCATTATCGGTTGGCTCTTTGTTAGAAACGAATACAGTCCATACACTTCCTCCTCTGGTATCTCGGATTGCATATCCGGATCCGCGCTATACTGGTCATCATCCTCCACGTGGTGTGTTGCAACACGCTTGCTCAGTTGCGCTGGAGATGCCCCAGCCTTTACAAATGAACTGTTTAAACCGACACTGATGAAGCCGATGATTGCCCCCACAATGCCAACAGGGTGAAATCAGATTCATTCCTGTTGGCAGACTTTGGGCAGCCACAGGTTTTGCATATGCAGTCTAGTAGGCCCTACCATATGCAGCTCTGCCAAACGATGATACAATCGTGTTTACAGTATTTGCTGAGTTCTGATTTTTCGATGATATTTGCTTTAAGTTTTTGTCCGTCGTCATGCATGCCTGGGCAATCGTGATGGCCTTGCTCAAATTCAGCACCACCTGGTGGCTAGTAAAAATTCTAAAGGGGCAAAGTGTGGTATAAAGACAAGCCTCAAGGTTCTGTGCCTCAATGCGAGGAGTATTCGGATAAGGTGGAAGAATTAACTGCGCAGAATACAGTTAACGAATATGATGTAATTGGCATTACGGAGACATGGCTCTAGGGTGACCAAGGCTGGGAACTCAACATCCAGGGGTATTCAACATTTAGGAAGGATAGACAGAAAGGAAAAGGAGGCAGAGTGGCATTGCTGGTTAAAGAGGAAATTAATGCAATAGTAAGAAAGGACATTAGCTTGGATGATGTGGAATCGGTATTGGTGGAGCTATGGAATACCAAGGGGATCAAGGGGTATGGCGAGAAAGCAGGAATGGGGTACTGAAGTTGAATGTTCAGCCATGAACTCATTGAATGGCGGTGCAGGCTAGAAGGGCCGAATGGCCTACTCCTGCACCTATTTTCTATGTTTCTAAAACGCTAGTGGGAGTTGTGTACAGACCACCAAACAGTAGTAGTGAGGTTGGGGACAGCATTAAACAAGAAATTAGGGATACATGCAGGAAAGGTACAGCAGTTATCATGGGTTAATTTAATCTACATATTGATTGGGCTAACCAAACTGGTAGCAATATGGTGGAGGAGAATTTCCTGGAGTGTATTAGGGATGGTTTTCTCGACCAATATGTCGATGAACCAACTAGAGGGCTGGCCATCCTAGACTGGGTGATGTGTAATGAGAAAGGACTAATTAGCAATCTTGTTGTGCGAGGCCCCTTGGGGAAGAGTGACCATAATATGGTAGAATTCTTTATTAAGATGGAAAGTGACACAGTTAATTCAGAAACTGGGGTCCTGAACTTAAGGAAAGGTAACTTCGATGGTTTGAGGCGTGAATTGGCTTGAGTAGACTGGCAAATGATACTTAAAGGGTTGACGGTGGATAGGCAATGGTAAAAATTTAAAGATCACATGGATGAACTTCAACAATTGTACATCCCTGTCTGCAATAAAAATAAAACGGGGAAGGTGGCTCAACCGTGGCTAATAAGGGAAATTAAGGATAATGGAAGGAAATCCAAGGAAGAGGCATATAAATTGGCCAGAAAAAGCAGCAAACCTGAGGACTGGGAGAAATTTAGAATTCAGCAGAGGAGGACAAAGGGTTTAATTAAGAGGGGGAAAACAGAGTACGAGAAGTAGCTTGCTGGGAACATAAAAACTGACTGCAAAAGCTTCTATAGATAGGTGAAGAGAAAAAGATTAGTGAAGACAAACGTAGGTCCCTTGCTGTCGGAGTCAGGTGAATTTATGATGGGGAACAAAGAAATGGCAGACCAATTGAACAAATACTTTGGTTCTGTCTTCATGAAGGAAGACACAAATAACCTTCCGGAAGTACTAGGGGACCGAGGGTCTAGTGAGAAGAAGGAACTGAAGGATATCCTTATTAGGCGGGAAATTGTGTTAGGGAAATTGGTGGGATTGAAGACCGATAAATCCCTGGGGCCTGATAGTCTGCACCCCAGAGTACTTAAGGAAGTGGCCTGAGAAATAGTGGATGCATTGGTGATAATTTTCCAACAGTCTATCGACTCTGGATCAGTTCCTATGGACTGGAGGGTTGCTAATGTAACACCACTTTTTAAAAAGGGAATGAGAGAGAAAACGGGTAATTATAGACTGGTTAGCCTGACATCAGTAGTGGGAAAATGTTGGAATCAATTATTGAGGATGAAATAGCAGCGCATTTTAAAAGCAGTGACAGGATCGGTCCAAGTCAGCATGGATTTATGAAAGGGAAATCATGCTTGACAAAACTTCTGGAATTTTTTGAGGATGTAACTAGCAGAGTGGACAAGGGAGAACCAGTGGATGTGGTGTATTTGGACTTTCAAAAGGCTTTCGACAAGGTCCCACGCAAGAGATTGGTGTGCAAATCAAAGCACATGGTATTGGGGGTAATATACTGACGTGGATAGAGAACTGGTTGGCAGACAGGAAGCAGAGAGTCGGGATAAACGGGTCTTTTTCAGAATGATAGGCAGTGACTAGTGGAGTGCCGCAGGGCTCAGTGCTGGGACCCCAGCTATTTACAATATACATCAATGAATTAGATGAAGGAATTGAGTATAATATCTCTAAATTTGCAGATGACACTAAGCTGGGTGGTGGTGTGAGCTGTGAGGAGGATGCTAAGAGGCTGCAGGGTGACTTGGACAGGTTAGGTGAGTGGGCAAATGTATGGCAGATGCAGTATAATGTGGATAAATGTGAGGTTATCCACTTTGGGGCAAAAACGCGAAGACAGAATATTATCTGAACGGTGGCAGATTAGGAAAAGGGAAGGTGCAACGAGATCTGGGTGTCATGGTTCATCAGTCATTGAAAGTTGGCATGCAGGTACAGCAGGCGGTGAAGAAGGCAAATGGTATGTTGGCCTTCATAGCTAGGGGATTTGAGTATAGGAGCAGGGAGGTCTTACTGCAGTTGTACAGGGCCTTAGTGAGGCCTCACCTGGAATATTGTGTTCAGTTTTGGTCTCCTAATCTGAGGAAGGTCATTCTTGCTATTGAGGGAGTGCAGTGAAGGTTCACCAGTCTGATTCCCGGGATGGCGGGACTGACATATGAGGAGAGACTGGATCAACTGGGCCTTTATACATTGGAGTTTAGAAGGATGAGAGGGGATCTCATCAAAACATATAAGATTCTGATGGGACGGGACAGGTTAGATGCGGGTAGAATGTTCCCGATGTTGGGGAAGTCCAGAACCAGGGTACATAGTCTTAGGATAAGGGGTAGGTCATTTAGGACTGAGATGAGGAGAAACTTCTTCACTCAGAGAGTTGTTAACCTGTGGAATTACCTGCCGCAGAGAGTTGTTGATGTCAGTTCATTGGATATATTCAAGAGCATGTTAGATATGGTCCTTACAGCTAAAGGGATCAAGGGGTATGGAGAGAAAGTAGGAAAGGGGTACTGAGGGAATGATCAGCCACAATCTTATTGAATGGCGGTGCAGGCTCGAAGGGCCGAATGGCCTACTCCTGCACCTATTTTCTATGTTTCTATGTTTCTATGTAACCCCAAGCATAAATACATGAAAAGTATCATCTCCTGAGTGATTGTGATTGTGTTTAGTTCCTCCCCCCACTCTATAGCCCCTTGGTATAGAGAAAGTTTAACATCTCCATGGATAATTTAGAAATGATCTGTTTAAAGCACGCTGCTTGTTCTTCTCAAAATTCAATGTCAGAGCTGATGAGGAGTGCCGCATTGATGAAATGTGCAGCAGGCCGCACTGCAAGCTTGGCAACTCCAGTAACTCCGGTAATTCAGTAACTCGGTAACTCCAGCAACTCCAGTAACTCAGTAACTCCAGTAACTCCGGTAACTCAGTAACTCAGTAACTCCAGCAACTCCAGGAACTCCAGTAACTCAGTAACTCCAGTAACTCCAGTAACTCAGTAACTCCAGCAACTCCAGTAACTCCGGTAATTCAGTAACTCGGTAACTCCAGCAACTCCAGTAACTCAGTAACTCCGGTAACTCAGTAACTCAGTAACTCCAGCAACTCCAGGAACTCCAGTAACTCAGTAACTCCAGTAACTCAGTAAATCAGTAATTCCAGCAACTCTGGTAACACAGTAACTCCAGCAACTCCAGTAACTCAGTAACTCCAGTAACTCCAGCAACTCCAGTAACTCAGTAACTCCGGTAACTCCAGTAACTCCGGTAACTCAGTAACTCCAGTAACTCCAGCAACTCCAGTAACTCAGTAACTCCAGCAACTCCGGTAACTCAGTAACTCCAGCAACTCCAGTAACTCCAGTAACTCAGTAACTCCGGTAACTCCAGTAACTCCAGCAACTCCAGTAACTCCAGTAACTCCAGTAACTCAGTAACTTCAGTAACTCCAGTAACTCAGTAACTCCAGTAACTCCAGCAACTCCGGTAACTCAGTAACTCCAGCAACTCCAGTAACTCCAGTAACTCAGTAACTCCGGTAACTCAGTAACTCCAGTAACTCCAGTAACTCCGGTAACTCAGTAACTCGGCAACTCAGTAACTCAGTAACTCCAGTAACTCCAGTAACTCCGGGAACTCAGTAACTCAGTAACTCAGTAACTCCAGTAACTCAGTAACTCAGTAACTCTGGTAACTCCAGCAACTCCAGCAACTCAGCAACGCCAGTAACTCAGTAACTCAGTAACTCCAGTAACTCAGTAACTCCGGTAACTCCAGCAACTCCAGCAACTCAGTAACTCCAGTAACTCCAGTAACTCAGTAACTCAGTAACTCCGGTAACTCCAGCAACTCCAGCAACTCAGTAACTCAGTAACTCCAGTAACTCCAGTAACTACAGTAAATCCAGTAACTCCGGTAACTCCAGTAACTCAGTAACTCCGGTAACTCCGGTAACTCAGTAACTCCAGTAACTCCAGCAACTCCAGTAACTCAGTAACTTCAGCAACTCAGTAACTCAGCAACTCCAGTAACTCCAGTAACTCCAGCAACTCCAGTAACTCAGTAACTCCGGTAACTCAGTAATTCATTAACTCAGCAACTCCAGTAACTCCAGTAACTCAGTAACTTAGTAACTCCAGCAACTCAGTAACTCCAGTAACTCCAGAAACTCCAGCAACTCAGTAACTCAGTAACTCCAGTAACTCAGTAACTCAGTAACTCAGCAACTCTAGCAACTCAGTAACTCCAGTAACTCCAGTAACTCAGTAACTCCGGTAACTTCAGCAACTCCAGTAACTCCAGTAACTCAGTAACTCAGTAACTCAGTAACTCCAGTAACTCCAGTAACTCAGTAACTCCAGCAACTCAGTAACTCAAGTAACTCCAGCAACTCAGTAACTCCAGCAACTCAGTAACTCCGGTAACTCAGCAACTCAGCAACTCCAGTAACTCAGTAACTCCAGTAACTCCAGTAACTCAGTAACTTCAGCAACTCAGTAAATCCAATAACTCCGGTAACTCAGTAACTCCAGTAACTCCAGTAACTACGTAACTTCAGCAACTCAGTAACTCAGTAACTCCGTTAACTCCAGCAACTCCAGCAACTCAGTAACTTAGTAACTCCGGTAACCCCAGCAACTCCAGCAACTCAGTAACTCAGTAACTCCGGTAACTCCAGTAACTCAGTAACTCCGGAAACTCCAGTAACTCCAGTAACTCCAGCAACTCCAGCAACTCAGTAACTCCAGTAATTCCAGTAACTCAGTAACTCAGCAACTCCGGTAACTCCAGCAACTCCAGCAACTCAGTAACTCAGTAACTCCAGTAACTCAGTAACTCAGTAACTCAGCAACTCCAGCAACTCCAGAAACTCCAGTAACTCAGTAACTCAGTAACTCTGGTAACTCCAGCAACTCCAGTAACTCAGTAACTCAGTAACTCAGTAACTCCAGTAACTCCAGTAACTCAGTAACTCCAGCAACTCAGTAACTCAAGTAACTCCAGCAACTCAGTAACTCCAGCAACTCAGTAACTCCGGTAACTCAGCAACTCAGCAACTCCAGTAACTCAGTAACTCCAGTAACTCCGGTAACTCAGTAACTTCAGCAACTCAGCAAATCCAATAACTCCGGTAACTCAGTAACTCCAGTAACTCCAGTAACACCGTAACTTCAGCAACTCAGTAACCCAGTAACTCCAGTAACTCAGTAACACTGGTAACTCAGTAACTCAGTAACTCCGGTAACTCCAGCAACTCCAGCAACTCAGTAACTACAGTAATTCCAGTAACTCAGTAACTCAGCAACTCCGGTAACTCCAGCAACTCCAGCAACTCAGTAACTCAGTAACTCCGGTAACTCCAGTAACTCCAGTAACTCCGGTAACTCCAGTAACTCAGTAACTCCGGAAACTCCAGTAACTCAGTAACTCCAGTAACTCCAGCAACTACAGCAACTCCAGCAACTCAGTAACTCCAGTAATTCCACTAACTCAGTAACTCAGCAACTCAGTAACTCAGCAACTCCGGTAACTCCAGTAACTCCAGTAGCTCCGGTAACTTCAGTAACTCAGTAACTCAGTAACTTCAGCAACTCAGTATCTCAGTAACTCAGCAACTCCAGCAACTCAGTAACTCCGGTAACTCAGAAACTCAGTAACTCCAGTAACTCAGTAACTTCAGCAACTCAGTAACTCAGTAACTCCAGCAACTCTAGCAACTCAGTGACTCAGTAACTCAGTAACTCCAGCAACTCCAGCAATTCCAGTAACTCAGTAACTCCGGTAACTCCGGTAACTCAGTAACTCAGTAACTCCAGCAGCTCCAGCAACTACAGTAACTCCAGTAACTCCGGTAACTCCGGTAACTCAGTAACTGCAGCAACTCCAGTAACTCAGTAACTTCAGCAACTCAGTAACTCAGTAACTCAGTAACTCCGGTAACTCCGGTAAATCAGTAACTCCAGTAACTCCGGTAACTCAGTAACTTCAGCAACTCAGTAACTTCAGCATCTCAGTAAATCCAATAACTCCGGTAATTCAGTAACTCCAGTAACTCCAATAACTCCGTAACTTCAGCAACTCAGTAACTCCAGTAACTCAGTAACTCTGGTAACTCAGTAACTCAGTAACTCCGGTAACTCCAGCGACTACAGCAACTCAGTAACTCCAATAATTCCAGTAACTCAGTAACTCAGCAACTCCAGTAACTCCAGCAACTCAGTAACTCAGTAACTCCGGTAACTCCAGTAACTCCAGTAACTCCGGTAACTCCAGTAACTCAGTAATTCCAGAAACTCGAGTAACTCCAGCAACTCCAGCAACTCCAGCAACTCAGTATCTCCAATAATTCCAGTAACTCAGTAACTCAGCAACTCCGGTAACTCCAGCAACTCAGTAACTCAGTAACTCCGGTAACACCAGTAACTCAGTAACTCAGTAACTCAGTAACTCAGCAACTCCAGCAACTCAGTAAGTCCAGCAACTCCAGCAACTCCAGCAACTCAGTAGCTCAGTAACTCCGGTAACTCTGGTAACTCAGTAACTCCAGTAACTCCAGCAACTCCAGTAACTCAGTAACTTCAGCAACTCAGTAACTTAGCAACTCCAGTAACTCAGTAACTCAGTAACTCCGGTAACTCCGGTAACTCAGTAACTCAGCAACTTCAGCAACTCCAGTAACTCAGTAACTTCAGCAACTCAGTAACTCAGTAACTCAGTAATTCCAGTAAGTCCAGCAACTCCAGTAACTCAGTAACTCCGGTAACTCAGTAACTCAGTAACTCAGCAACTCCAGTAACTCCAGTAACTCAGTAACTCAGTAACTCCAGCAACTCAGTAACTCCAGTAACTACAGCAACTCCAGCAACTCACAAACTCAGTAACCCCAGTAACTCAGTAACTCAGTAACTCAGCAACTCCAGTAACTCCAGTAACTCAGTAACTCAACCAGTAACTCCAGTAACTCAGTAACTCCAGCAATTCCAATAACTCCAGTAACTCAGTAACTCCAGTAACTCAGTAACTCCAGCAACTCCAGTAACTCCAGGAACTCAGTTACTCCAGTAACTCAGTAACTCCAGCAACTCCAGTAACTCCAGGAACTCAGTAACTCAGTAACTCAGTAACTCTAGTAATTCCAGTAACTCAGTAACTCCAGCAACTCCGGAACTCAGTGACTCCAGCAACTCAGTAACTCCAGCAACTCCAGTAACTCAGTAACTCCAGTAACTCAGCAACTCTGGTAACTCAATAACTCAGTCACTCCAGTAACTCAGTAACTCCAGTAACTCCAGCAACTCCAGCAACTCACGAACTCAGTAACCTCAGTAACTCAGTAACTCAGCAACTCCAGTAACTCCAGTAACTCAGTAACTCAGTAACTCCAGTAACTCACTAACTCAGCCAGTAATTCCAGTAACTCAGTAACTCCAGCAACTCCAGTAACTCCAGTAACTCCAGTAACTCAGTAACTCCAGCAACTCAGTAACTCCAGTAACTCCAGTAACTCAGTAACTCAGTAACCCCAGGAACTCCAGCAACTCAGTAACTCCAGCAACTCCAGTAACTCCAGGAACTCAGTAACTCAGTAACTCAGTAACTCCAGTAACTCCAGCAACTCAGTAACTCCAGCAACTCAGTAACTCAGTAACTCCAGCAACTCCAGTAACTCAGTAACTCCAGCAACTCCAGTAACTCCAGGAACTCAGTAATTCAGTAACTCAGTAACTCCAGTAACTCCAGCAACTCAGTAACTCCAGCAACTCAGTAACTCAGTAACTCCAGTAACTCAGTAACTCCAGTAACTCCAGTAACTCCGGTAACTCAGTAACTTCAGCAACTCACTAACTTCAGCAACTCACTAACTCCAATAACTCCAGTAACTCAGTAACTCCAGTAATTCCAGTAACTCAGTAACTTCAGCAACTCAGTAACTCAGTAACTCCAATAACTCAGTAACTCTGGTAACTCAGTAACTCCAGCAACTCAGTAACTCCAGTAACTCCAGCAACTCAGTAACTCAGTAACTCCAGCAACTCCAGTAACTCCAGTAACTCAGCAACTCCAGTAACTCCAGTAACTCAGTAACTCAGCAACTCCAGTAACTCCAGCAACTCAGTAACTCCAGTAACTCAGTAACTCCAGCAACTCCAGTAACTCCAGTAACTCAGTAACTCAGTAACTCCAGTAACTCCAGTAACTCAGTAACTCCAGCAACTCAGTAACTCAAGTAACTCCAGCAACTCAGTAACTCCGTAACTTCAGTAACTCGTAACTCCGGTAACTCAGCAACTCCAGCAACTCCAGTAACTCAGTAACTCCAGTAACTCCGGTAACTCAGTAACTTCAGCAACTCAGTAACTTCAGCAACTCAGTAAATCCAATAACTCCGGTAACTCAGTAACTCCAGTAACTCCAGTAACTCCGTAACTTCAGCAACTCAGTAACTCCAGTAACTCAGTAACTCTGGTAACTCAGTAACTCAGTAACTCCGGTAAATCCAGCAACTCCAGCAACTCAGTAACTCCAGTAACTCCGATAACTCCAGTAACTCCAGTAACTCCGGTAACTCCAGTAACTCAGTAATTCCGGAAACTCCAGTAACTCAGTAACTCCAGTAACTCCAGCAACTCCAGCAACTCAGTAACTCCAATAATTCCAGTAACTCAGTAACTCAGCAACTCCGGTAACTCCAGCAACTCAGTAACTCAGTAACTCCGGTAACTCCAGTAACTCCACGAACTCCGGTAACGCCAGTAACTCAGTAACTCAGTAACTCAGTAACTTCAGCAACTCAGTATCTCAGTAACTCAGCAACACCAGCAACTCAATAACTCCGTAACTCAGTATCTCAGTAACTCAGCAACTCCAGCAACTCAGTAGCTCCAGCAACTCAGTAACTCAGTAACTCCAGCAGCTCCAGCAACTCAGTAACTCAGTAACTCCGGTAACTCTGGTAACTCAGTAACTCCAGTAACTCCAGCAACTCCAGTAACTCAGTAACTTCAGCAACTCAGTAACTTAGCAACTCCAGTAACTCAGTAACTCAGTAACTCCGGTAACTCCGGTAACTCAGTAACTCAGCAACTCCAGCAACTCCAGTAACTCAGTAACTTCAGCAACTCAGTAACTCCAGTAACTCCAGCAACTCCAGTAACTCAGTAACTTCGCTAACTCAGTAACTCTAACTCAGCAACTCCAGTAACTCCAGTAACTCAGTAACTCAGTAACTCCAGCAACTCAGTAACTCCAGCAACTCCAGCAACTCACGAACTCAGTAACCCCAGTAACTCAGTAACTCAGTAACTCAGCAACTCCAGTAACTCCAGTAACTCAGTAACTCAGTAACTCCAGTAACTCACTAACTCAGCCAGTAACTCCAGTAACTCAGTAACTCCAGCAACTCAGTAACTCCAGTAACTCCAGTAACTCAGTAACTCAGTAACCCCAGCAACTCCAGCAACTCAGTAACTCCAGCAACTCCAGTAACTCCAGGAACTCAGTAACTCAGTAACTCAGTAACTCCAGTAACTCCAGCAACTCAGTAACTCCAGCAACTCAGTAACTCAGTAACTCCAGCAACTCCAGTAACTCCAGGAACTCAGTAATTCAGTAACTCAGTAACTCCAGTAACTCCAGCAACTCAGTAACTCCAGCAACTCAGTAACTCAGTAACTCCAGTAACTCAGTAACTCCAGTAACTCAGTAACTTCAGCAACTCACTAACTTCAGCAACTCACTAACTCCAATAACTCCGGTAATTCAGTAACTCCAGTAATTCCAGTAACTCAGTAACTTCAGCAACTCAGTAACTCAGTAACTCCAGTAATTCAGTAACTCTGGTAACTCAGTAACTCCAGCAACTCAGTAACTCAGTAACTCCAGCAACTCAGTAACTCAGTAACTCCAGCAACTCCAGTAACTCCAGTAACTCAGCAACTCCAGTAACTCCAGTAACTCCAGCAACTCAGTAACTCCAGTAACTCAGTAACTCCAGCAACTCCAGTAACTCCAGTAACTCAGTAACTCAGTAACTCCAGTAACTCCAGTAACTCAGTAACTCCAGCAACTCAGTAACTCAAGTAACTCCAGCAACTCAGTAACTCAAGTAACTCCAGCAACTCAGTAATTCCGTAACTTCAGTAACTCGTAACTCCGGTAACTCAGCAACTCCAGCAACTCCAGTAACTCAGTAACTCCAGTAACTCCGGTAACTCAGTAACTTCAGCAACTCAGTAAATCCAATAACTCCGGTAACTCAGTAACTCCAGTAACTCCAGTAACTCCGTAACTTCAGCAACTCAGTAACTACAGTAACTCAGTAACTCTGGTAACTCAGTAACTCAGTAACTCCGGTAAATCCAGCAACTCCAGCAACTCAGTAACTCCAGTAACTCCAGTAACTCCGTAACTTCAGCAACTCAGTAACTCCAGTAACTCAGTAACTCTGGTAACTCAGTAACTCAGTAACTCCGGTAAATCCAGCAACTCCAGCAACTCAGTAACTCCAGTAATTCCAGTAACTCAGTAACTCAGCAACTCCGGTAACTCCAGCAACTCAGTAACTCAGTAACTCCGGTAACTCCAGCAACTCAGTAACTCAGTAACTCCGGTAACTCCAGTAACTCCAGTAACTCCAGTAACTCAGTAATTCCGGAAACTCCAGTAACTCAGTAACTCCAGTAACTCCAGCAACTCCAGCAACTCCAGCAACTCCAATAATTCCAGTAACTCAGTAACTCAGCAACTCCGGAAACTCCAGCAACTCAGTAACTCAGTAACTCCGGTAACTCCAGTAACTCCACTAACTCCGGTAACGCCAGTAACTCAGTAACTCAGTAACTCAGTAACTTCAGCAACTCAGTATCTCAGTAACTCAGCAACTCCAGCAACTCAGTAACTCCGTAACTCATAACTCAGCAACTCAGTAACTTCAGCAACTCAGTATCTCAGTAACTCAGCAACTCCAGCAACTCAGTAACCCCAGCAACTCAGTAACTCAGTAACTCCAGCAACTCCAGCAACTCAGTAACTCAGTAACTCCGGTAACTCCGGTAACTCTGTAACTCCAGTAACTCCAGCAACTCCAGCAACTCCAGTAACTCAGTAACTTCAGCAACTCAGTAACTTAGCAACTCCAGTAACTCAGTAACTCAGTAACTCCGGTAACTCCGGTAACTCAGTAACTCAGCAACTCCAGCAACTCCAGTAACTCAGTAACTTCAGCAACTCAGTAACTCCAGTAACTCCAGTAACTCCAGTAACTCCGGTAACTCAGTAACTCAGTAACTCAGCAACTCCAGTAACTCCAGTAACTCAGTAACTCCAGCAACTCAGCAACTCCAGTAACTCCAGCAACTCCAGCAACTCACGAACTCAGTAACTCCAGTAACTCAGTAACTCAGTAACACAGCAACTCCAGTAACTCCAGTAACTCAGTAACTCCAGTAACTCACTAACTCAGCCAGTAACTCCAGTAACTCAGTAACTCCAGCAACTCCAGTAACTCCAGTAACTCCAGCAACTCAGTAACTCCAGCAACTCAGTAACTCAGTAACTCCAGCAACTCCAGTAACTCCAGAAACTCAGTAACTCCAGCAACTCCAGTAACTCCAGGAACTCAGTAACTCAGTAACTCAGTAACTCCAGTAACTCCAGCAACTCAGTAACTCAGTAACTCCAGTAACTCAGTAACTCCAGTAACTCCAGTAACTCCGGTAACTCAGTAACTTCAGCAACTCACTAACTTCAGCAACTCACTAACTCCAATAACTCCGGTAACTCAGTAACTCCAGTAATTCCAGTAACTCAGTAACTCAGTAACTCAGTAACTCCAGCAACTCAGTAACTCCAGTTACTCCAGCAACTCAGTAACTCAGTAACTCCAGCAACTCCAGTAACTCCAGTAACTCAGCAACTCCAGTAACTCCAGTAACTCCAGTAACTCAGTAACTCAACAACTCCAGTAACTCCAGCAACGCAGTAACTCCAGTAACTCAGTAACTCCAGCAACTCCAGTAACTCCAGTAACTCAGTAACTCAGTAACTCAGTAACTCCAGCAACTCAGTAACTCCAGTAACTCCGGTAACTCAGTAACTTCAGCAACTCAGTAACTTCAGCAACTCAGTAAATCCAATAACTCCGGTAACTCAGTAACTCCAGTAACTCCGTAACTTCAGCAACTCAGTAACTCCAGTAACTCAGTAACTCTGGTAACTCAGTAACTCAGTAACTCAGTAACTCCAGTAACTCCAGCAACTCAGTAACTCCAGCAACTCAGTAACTCAGTAACTCCAGCAACTCCAGTAACTCCAGGAACTCAGTAATTCAGTAACTCAGTAACTCCAGTAACTCCAGCAACTCAGTACCTCCAGCAACTCAGTAACTCAGTAACTCCAGTAACTCAGTAACTCCAGTAACTCAGTAACTTCAGCAACTCACTAACTTCAGCAACTCACTAACTCCAATAACTCCGGTAACTCAGTAACTCCAGTAATTCCAGTAACTCAGTAACTTCAGCAACTCAGTAACTCAGTAACTCCAGTAACTCAGTAACTCTGGTAACTCAGTAACTCCAGCAACTCAGTAACTCCAGTAACTCCAGCAACTCAGTAACTCAGTAACTCCAGCAACTCCAGTAACTCCAGTAACTCAGCAACTCCAGTAACTCCAGTAACTCAGTAACTCAGCAACTCCAGTAACTCCAGCAACTCAGTAACTCCAGTAACTCAGTAACTCCAGCAACTCCAGTAACTCCAGTAACTCAGTAACTCAGTAACTCCAGTAACTCCAGTAACTCAGTAACTCCAGCAACTCAGTAACTCAAGTAACTCCAGCAACTCAGTAACTCAAGTAACTCCAGCAACTCAGTAACTCCGTAACTTCAGTAACTCGTAACTCCGGTAACTCAGCAACTCCAGCAACTCCAGTAACTCAGTAACTCCAGTAACTCCGGTAACTCAGTAACTTCAGCAACTCAGTAAATCCAATAACTCCGGTAACTCAGTAACTCCAGTAACTCCAGTAACTCCGTAACTTCAGCAACTCAGTAACTCCAGTAACTCAGTAACTCTGGTAACTCAGTAACTCAGTAACTCCGGTAAATCCAGCAACTCCAGCAACTCAGTAACTCCAGTAACTCCAGTAACTCCGTAACTTCAGCAACTCAGTAACTCCAGTAACTCAGTAACTCTGGTAACTCAGTAACTCAGTAACTCCGGTAAATCCAGCAACTCCAGCAACTCAGTAACTCCAGTAATTCCAGTAACTCAGTAACTCAGCAACTCCGGTAACTCCAGCAACTCAGTAACTCAGTAACTCCGGTAACTCCAGCAACTCAGTAACTCAGTAACTCCGGTAACTCCAGTAACTCCAGTAACTCCAGTAACTCAGTAATTCCGGAAACTCCAGTAACTCAGTAACTCCAGTAACTCCAGCAACTCCAGCAACTCCAGCAACTCCAATAATTCCAGTAACTCAGTAACTCAGCAACTCCGGAAACTCCAGCAACTCAGTAACTCAGTAACTCCGGTAACTCCAGTAACTCCACTAACTCCGGTAACGCCAGTAACTCAGTAACTCAGTAACTCAGTAACTTCAGCAACTCAGTATCTCAGTAACTCAGCAACTCCAGCAACTCAGTAACTCCGTAACTCATAACTCAGCAACTCAGTAACTTCAGCAACTCAGTATCTCAGTAACTCAGCAACTCCAGCAACTCAGTAACCCCAGCAACTCAGTAACTCAGTAACTCCAGCAACTCCAGCAACTCAGTAACTCAGTAACTCCGGTAACTCCGGTAACTCTGTAACTCCAGTAACTCCAGCAACTCCAGCAACTCCAGTAACTCAGTAACTTCAGCAACTCAGTAACTTAGCAACTCCAGTAACTCAGTAACTCAGTAACTCCGGTAACTCCGGTAACTCAGTAACTCAGCAACTCCAGCAACTCCAGTAACTCAGTAACTTCAGCAACTCAGTAACTCCAGTAACTCCAGTAACTCCAGTAACTCCGGTAACTCAGTAACTCAGTAACTCAGCAACTCCAGTAACTCCAGTAACTCAGTAACTCCAGCAACTCAGCAACTCCAGTAACTCCAGCAACTCCAGCAACTCACGAACTCAGTAACTCCAGTAACTCAGTAACTCAGTAACACAGCAACTCCAGTAACTCCAGTAACTCAGTAACTCCAGTAACTCACTAACTCAGCCAGTAACTCCAGTAACTCAGTAACTCCAGCAACTCCAGTAACTCCAGTAACTCCAGCAACTCAGTAACTCCAGCAACTCAGTAACTCAGTAACTCCAGAAACTCCAGTAACTCCAGAAACTCAGTAACTCCAGCAACTCCAGTAACTCCAGGAACTCAGTAACTCAGTAACTCAGTAACTCCAGTAACTCCAGCAACTCAGTAACTCCAGCAACTCAGTAACTCAGTAACTCCAGTAACTCAGTAACTCCAGTAACTCCAGTAACTCCGGTAACTCAGTAACTTCAGCAACTCACTAACTTCAGCAACTCACTAACTCCAATAACTCCGGTAACTCAGTAACTCCAGTAATTCCAGTAACTCAGTAACTCAGTAACTCAGTAACTCCAGCAACTCAGTAACTCCAGTTACTCCAGCAACTCAGTAACTCAGTAACTCCAGCAACTCCAGTAACTCCAGTAACTCAGCAACTCCAGTAACTCCAGTAACTCCAGTAACTCAGTAACTCAACAACTCCAGTAACTCCAGCAACTCAGTAACTCCAGTAACTCAGTAACTCCAGCAACTCCAGTAACTCCAGTAACTCAGTAACTCAGTAACTCAGTAACTCCAGCAACTCAGTAACTCCAGTAACTCCGGTAACTCAGTAACTTCAGCAACTCAGTAACTTCAGCAACTCAGTAAATCCAATAACTCCAGTAACTCAGTAACTCCAGTAACTCCGTAACTTCAGCAACTCAGTAACTCCAGTAACTCAGTAACTCTGGTAACTCAGTAACTCAGTAACTCCGGTAAATCCAGCAACTCCAGCAACTCAGTAACTCCAGTAATTCCAGCAACTCAGTAACTCAGTAACTCCGGTAACTCCAGTAACTCAGTAACTCAGTAACTCCGGTAACTCCAGTAACTCCAGTAACTCAGTAACTCCAGCAACTCCAGTAACTCCAGTAATTCAGTAACTCAGTAACTCCAGTAACTCCAGTAACTCCGGTAACTCAGTAACTTCAGCAACTCAGTAACTTCAGCAACTCAGTAAATCCAATAACTCCGGTAACTCAGTAACTCCAGTAACTCCGTAACTTCAGCAACTCAGTAACTCCAGTAACTCAGTAACTCTGGTAACTCAGTAACTCAGTAACTCCGGTAAATCCAGCAACTCCAGCAACTCAGTAACTCCAGTAATTCCAGTAACTCAGTAACTCAGCAACTCCGGTAACTCCAGCAACTCAGTAACTCAGTAACTCCGGTAACTCCAGCAACTCAGTAACTCAGTAACTCCGGTAACTCCAGTAACTCCAGTAACTCCGGTAACTCCAGTAACTCCAGTAACTCAGTAATTCCGGAAACTCCAGTAACTCAGTAGAAACATAGAAACATAGAAACATAGAAAATAGGTGCAGGAGTAGGCCATTCGGCCCTTCTAGCCTGCACCGCCATTCAATGAGTTCATGGCTGAACATGCAACTTCAGTACCCCCTTCCTGCTTTCTCACCATACCCCTTGATTCCCCTAGTAGTAAGGACTTCATCTAACTCCTTTTTGAATATATTTAGTGAATTGGCCTCAACAACTTTCTGTGGTAGAGAATTCCACAGGTTCACCACTCTCTGGGTGAAGAAATTCCTCCTCATCTCGGTCCTAAATGGCTCCCCCCTTATCCTTAGACTGTGTCCCCTGGTTCTGGACTTCCCCAACATTGGGAACATTCTTCCTGCATCTAACCTGTCTAACCCCGTCAGAATTTTAAACGTTTCTATGAGGTCCCCTCTCATTCTTCTGAACTCCAGTGAATACAATCCCAGTTGATCCAGTCTTTCTTGATAGGTCAGTCCCGCCATCCCGGGAATCAGTCTGGTGAACCTTCGCTGCACTCCCTCAATAGCAAGAATGTCCTTCCTCAGGTTAGGAGACCAAAACTGTACACAATACTACAGGTGTGGCCTCACCAAGGCCCTGTACAATTGTAGCAACACCTCCCTGGTCTTGTACTCAAATTCCCTCGCTATGAAGGCCAACATGCCATTTGCTTTCTTAACCGCCTGCTGTACCTGCATGCCAACCTTCAATGACTGATGTACCATGACACCCAGGTCTCTTTGCACCTGCCCTTTTCCTAATCTGTCACCATTCAGATAATAGTCTGTCTCTCTGTTTTTACCACCAAAGTGGATAACCTCACATTTATCCACATTATACTTCATCTGCTATGCATTTGCCCACTCACCTAATCTATCCAAGTCGCTCTGCAGCCTCATAGAATCCTCCTTGCAGCTCACACTGCCACCCAACTTAGTGTCATCCTCAAATTTGGAGATACTACATTTAATCCCCTCGTCTAAATCATTAATGTACAGTGTAAACAGCTGGTGCCCCAGCACAGAACCTTGCGGTACCCCACTAGTCACTGCCTGCCATTCTGAAAAATACCCATTTACTCCTACTCTTTGCTTCCTGTCTGACAACCAGTTCTCAATCCATGTCAGCACACTACCCCCAATCCCATGTGCTTTAACTTTGCACATTAATCTCTTGTGTGGGACCTTGTCGAAAGCCTTCTGAAAGTCCAAATATACCACATCAACTGGTTCTCCCTTGTCCACTCTACTGGAAACATCCTCAAAAAATTCCAGAAGATTTGTCAAGCATGATTTCCCTTTCACAAATCCATGCTGACTTGGACCTATCATATTACCTCTTTCCAAATGCACTGCGATGACATCCCTAATAATTGATTCCATCATTTTACCCACTACCGATGTCAGGCTGACCGGTCTGTAATTCCCTGTTTTCTCTCTCCCTCCTTTTTTAAAAAGTGGGGTTACATTGGCTACCCTCCACTCCATAGGAACTGATCCAGAGTCAATGGAATGTTGGAAAATGACTGTCAATGCATCCGCTATTTCCAAGGCCACCTCCTTAAGTACTCTGGGATGCAGTCCATCAGGCCCTGGGGATTTATCGGCCTTCAATCCCATCAATTTCCCCAACACAATTTCCCGACTAATAAGGATTTCCCTCAGTTCCTCCTCCTTACTAGACCCTCCGACCCCTTTTATATCCGGAAGGTTGTTTGTGTCCTCCTCAGTGAATACCGAACCAAAGTACTTGTTCAATTGGTCCGCCATTTCTTTGTTCCCCGTTATGACTTCCCCTGATTCTGACTGCAGGGGACCTACGTTTGTCTTTACTAACCTTTTTCTCTTTACATATCTATAGAAACTTTTGCAATCCGTCTTAATGTTCCCTGCAAGCTTCTTCTCGTACTCCATTTTCCCTGCCCTAATCAAACCCTTTGTCCTCCTCTGCTGAGTTCTAAATTTCTCCCAGTCCCCGGGTTCTCTGCTATTTCTGGCCAATTTGTATGCCACTTCCTTGGCTTTAATGCTATCCCTGATTTCCCTTGATAGCCACGGTTGAGCCACCTTCCCTTTTTTATTTTTACGCCAGACAGGAATGTACAATTGTTGTAGTTCATCCATGCGGTCTCTAAATGTCTGCCATTGCCCATCCACAGTCAACCCCTTCAGTATCATTCGCCAATCTATCCTAGCCAATTCACGCCTCATACCTTCAAAGTTACCCTTCTTTAAGTTCTGGACCATGGTCTCTGAATTAACTGTTTCATTCTCCATCCTAATGCAGAATTCCACCATATTCTGGTCACTCTTCCCCAAGGGGCCTCGAACAACGAGATTGCTAATTAATCCTCTCTCATTACACAACACCCAGTCTAAGATGGCCTCCCCCCTAGTTGGTTCCTCGACATATTGGTCTAAAAAACCATCCCTTATGCACTCCAGGAAATCCTCCTCTACCGTATTGCTTCCAGTTTGGTTAACCCAATCTATGTGCATATTAAAGTCATCCATTATAACTGCTGCACCTTTATTGCACGCACCCCTAATTTCATGTTTGATACCCTCCCCAACATCACTACTACTGTTTGGAGGTCTGTACACAACTCCCACTAATGTTTTTTGTCCTTTGGTATTCTGCAGCTCTACCCATATAGATTCCACATCATCCAAGCTAATGTCCTTCCGAACTATTGCCTTAATTTGCTCCTTAACCAGCAATGTTACCCCACCTCCTTTTCCTTTTATTCTATCCTTCCTGAATGTTGAATACCCCTGGATGTTGAGTTCCCAGCCCTGATCATCCTGGAGCCACGTCTCCGTAATCCCAATCACATCATATTTGTTAACATCTATTTGCACAGTTAATTCATCCACTTTATTGCGGATACTCCTTGCATTAAGACACAAAGCCTTCAGGCTTGTTCTTTTAACACCCTTTGTCCTTTTAGAATTTTGCTGTACAGTGGCCCTTTTTGTTCTTTGCCTTGGGTTTCTCTGCCCTCCACTTTTCCTCATCTCCTTTCTGTCTTTTGCTTTTGCCTCCTTTTTGTTTCCCTCTGTCTCCCTGCATTGGTTCCCATCCCCCTGCCATATCAGTTTAAATCCTCCCCAACAGCACTAGCAAACACTCCCCCTAGGACATTGGTTCCGGTCCTGCCCAGGTGCAGACCGTCTGGTTTGTACTGGTCCCACCTCCCCCAGAACCGGTTCCAATGCCCCAGGAA
Source organism: Pristiophorus japonicus (assembly GCF_044704955.1). NCBI lineage: Eukaryota > Metazoa > Chordata > Chondrichthyes > Pristiophoridae > Pristiophorus > Pristiophorus japonicus. The sequence goes on along the minus strand of NC_091991.1, from coordinate 1,158,368 downwards.
TTTGAATCCCTCCCTGTTGCACCACTGCTCAAGCCACGTATTCATCTGCGCTATCCTGCGATTCCTACTCTGACTATCACGTGGCACTGGTAGCAATCCAGAGATTACTACTTTTGAGGTCCTACTTTTTAATTTAGCTCCTAGCTCCTTAAATTCGTTTCGTAGGACCTCATCCCTCTTTTTACCTATGTCGTTGGTACCAATGTGCACCACGACAACTGGCTGTTCTCCCTCCCTTTTTAGAATGTCCTGCACCCGCTCCGAGACATCCTTGACCCTTGCACCAGGGAGGCAACATACCATCCTGGAGTCTCGGTTGCGGCCGCAGAAACGCCTATCTATTCCCCTCACCATTGAATCCCCAATCACTATCGCTCTCCCACTCTTTTTCCTGCCCTCCTGTGCAGCAGAGCCAGCCACGGTGCCATGAACTTGGCTGCTGCTGCCCTGCCCTGATGAGTCATCCCCCTCAACAGTACCCAAAGCGGTGTATCTGTTTTGCAGGGGGATTACCACAGGGGACTCCTGCACTACCTTTCTTGCACTGCTCTTCCTGTTGGTCTTCCATTCCGTATCTGGCTGTGGACCCTTTCCCTGTGGTACGACCAACTCGCTACACGTGATACTCACGTCATTCTCAGCATCGTGGATGCTCCAGAGTGAATCCACCCTCAGCTCCAACTCCGCATTGCGGTCTGTCAGGAGCTGGAGGCGGATACACTTCCTGCACACGTAATCGTCAGGGACACCGGAAGTGTCCCTGAGTTCCCACATGGTACAGGAGGAGCATAACACCTTGATCGAGCCCTCCTGCCATGACTTAACCCTTATATACACTTAAATTGGCAACAACAGTGTTAAAAGTTACTCACTGATATAGAAGAGAAAAAAGAAAAACTACTCACCAATCACCAGCCAGTCACTTACCCTCTTGGCTGTGACGTCACCTTTTGATTTCTTTCTACTTCTTTTTTGCCTTCTCCCTGTAGCTGCACAAGTCACGCCTTTTATAGGCCTCTCCACGGACCTCCTCGACGCTGCTCCCGACTGCCGCCGACTCCAATAACTCCAGCAACTCAGTAACTCCAATAATTCCAGTAACTCAGTAACTCAGCAACTCCGGTAACTCCAGTAACTCAGTAACTCAGTAACTCCAATAATTCCAGCAACTCAGTAACTCAGTAACTCCGGTAACTCCAGTAACTCCACTAACTCCGGTAACGCCAGTAACTCAGAAACTCAGTAATTTCAGCAACTCAGTAACTCAGCAACTCCAGCAACTCAGTAACTCCGTAAATCAGTAACTCAGTAACTCAGTAACTTCAGCAACTCAGTATCTCAGTAACTCAGCAACTCTAGCAACTCAGTAACTCCAGCAACTCGGTAACTCAGGAACTCCAGCAACTCCAGCAACTCAGTAACTCAGTAACTCCGGTAACTCCGGTAACTCAGTAACTCCAGTAACTCCAGCAACTCCAGTAACTCAGCAACTCCAGCAACTCCAGTAACTCAGTAACTTCAGCAACTCAGTAACTCAGTACCTCCAGTAACTCCAGCAACTCCAGTAACTCAGTAACTCAGTAACTCAGTAACTCCAGCAACTCAGTAACTCCAGTAACTCCAGATACTCCAGCAACTCACGAACTCAGTAACCCCAGTAACTCAGTAACTTAGTAACTCAGCAACTCCAGTAACTCCAGTAACTCAGTAACTCAGTAACTCCAGTAACTCACTAACTCAGCCAGTAACTCCAGTAACTCAGTAACTCCAGCAACTCCAGTAACTCCAGTAACTCCAGTAACTCAGTAACTCCAGCAACTCAGTAACTCCAGTAACTCCAGTAACTTAGTAACTCAGTAACCCCAGCAACTCCAGCAACTCAGTAACTCCAGCAACTCCAGTAACTCCAGGAACTCAGTAACTCCAGTAACTCAGTAACTCCAGTAACTCCAGTAACTCCAGCAACTCAGTAACTCAGTAACTCAGTAACTCCAGCAACTCAGTAACTCAGTAACTCCAGCAACTCCAGTAACTCAGTAACTCCGGTAACTCAGCAACTCAGCAACTCCAGTAACTCAGTAACTCCAGTAACTTCAGCAACTCAGTAACTTCAGCAACTCAGTAACTCAGTAACTCCAGTAACTCAGCAACTCTGGTAACTCAATAACTCAGTAACTCCAGTAACTCAGTAACTCAGTAACTCAGTAACTTCAGCAACTCAGTATCTCAGTAACTCAGCAACTCCAGCAACTCAGTAACTCCGGTAACTCAGTAACTCAGTAACTCCAGTAACTCAGTAACTTCAGCAACTCAGTAACTCAGTATCTCCAGCAACTCCAGCAACTCAGTAACTCAGTAACTCCAGCAACTCCAGCAACTCCAGTAACTCCAGTAACTCAGTAACTCAGTAACTCCAGCAATTCCAGTAACTCAGTAACTCCAGTAACTCCGGTAACTCAGTAACTTCAGCAACTCTGTAACTCCAATAACTCCGGCAACTCAGTAACTCCAGTAATTCCAGTAACTCAGTAACTTCAGCAACTCAGTAACTCAGTAACTCCAGTAACTCAGTAACTCTGGTAACTCAGTAACTCAGTAACTCCAGTAACTCAGTAACTCAGTAACTCAGTAACTTCAGCAACTCAGTATCTCAGTAACTCAGCAACTCCAGCAACTCAGTAACTCCGGTAACTCAGCAACTCAGTAACTCCAGTAACTCAGTAACTTCAGCAACTCAGTAACTCAGTAACTCAGTAACTCCAGCAACTCCAGCAACTCACTAACTCAGTAACTCAGTAACTCCAGTAACTCAGTAACTTCAGCAACTCAGTAACTCAGTAACTCAGTAACTCCAGCAACTCCAGCAACTCAGTAACTCAGGAACTCAGTAACTCAGTAACTCCAGCAACTCCAGCTACTCCAGTAACTCCAGCAACTCAGTAACTCCAGCAACTCCAGCAACTCAGTAACTTCAGCAACTCAGTAACTCAGTAACTCAGTAACTCCAGCAACTCCAGCAACTCAGTAACTCAGTAACTCAATAACTCAGTAACTCCAGCAACTCCAGCTACTCCAGTAACTCCAGCAACTCAGTAACTCAGTAACTCCTGTAACTCAGTAACTTCAGCAACTCAGTAACTCAGTAACTCCTGTAACTCCAGCAACTCCAGCAACTCCAGCAACTCAGTAACTCCAGCAACTCCAGTAACTCCAGGAACTCAGTAACTCAGTAACTCCAGTAACTCCAGTAACTCAGTACCTCCAGCAACTCAGTAACTCAGTAACTCCAGCAACTCAGTAACTCCGGTAACTCAGCAACTCAGCAACTCCAGTAACTCCAGTAACTCCGGTAACTCAGTAACTTCAGCAACTCAGTAATTTCAGCAACTCAGTAACTCCAATAACTCCGGTAACTCAGTAATTCCCAGTAATTCCAGTAACTCAGTAACTTCAGCAACTCAGTAACTCAGTAGCTCCAATAACTCCGGTAACTCAGTAACTCCAGTAATTCCAGTAACTCAGTAACTCCAGCAACTCCAGCAACTCCAGCAACTCAGTAACTCAGTAACTCCGGCAACTCAGTAACTCAAGCAAGTCAGTAACTCAGTAACTCCAGCAACTCCAGTAACTCAGTAACTCCGGTAACTCAGTAACTCAGTAACTCAGCAACTCCAGTAACTCCAGTAACTCAGTAACTCAGTAACTCCAGCAAATCAGTAACTCCAGTAATTCCAGATACTCCAGCAACTCACGAACTCAGTAACTCCAGTAACTCAGTAACTCAGTAACTCAGCAACTCCAGTAACTCCAGTAACTCAGTAACTCAGTAACTCCAGTAACTCACTAACTCAGCCAGTAACTCCAGCAACTCCAGTAACTCCAGTAACTCCAGTAACTCAGTAACTCCAGCAACTCAGTAACTCCAGTAACTCCAGTAACTCAGTAACTCAGTAACCCCAGCAACTCCAGCAACTCAGTAACTCCAGCAACTCCAGTAACTCCAGGAACTCAGTAACTCCAGTAACTCAGTAACTCCAGTAACTCCAGCAACTCAGTAACTCCAGCAACTCAGTAACTCAGTAACTCCAGCAACTCCAGTAACTCAGTAACTCCGGTAACTCAGCAACTCAGCAACTCCAGTAACTCAGTAACTCCACTAACTCCGGTAACTCAGTAACTTCAGCAACTCAGTAACTTCAGCAACTCAGTAACTCCAATAACTCCGGTAACTCAGTAACTCCAGTAATTCCAGTAACTCAGTAACTTCAGCAACTCAGCAACTCAGTAACTCCAGTAACTCAGCAACTCTGGTAACTCAATAACTCAGTAACTCCAGTAACTCAGTAACTCAGTAACTCAGTAACTTCAGCAACTCAGTAACTCAGCAACTCCAGCAACTCAGTAACTCCGGTAACTCAGTAACTCAGTAACTCCAGTAACTCAGTAACTTCAGCAACTCAGTAACTCAGTATCTCCAGCAACTCCAGCAACTCAGTAACTCAGTAACTCCAGCAACTCCAGCAACTCCAGTAACTCCAGTAACTCAGTAACTCCAGCAACTCCAGTAACTCAGTAACTCCAGTAACTCCGGTAACTCAGTAACTTCAGCAACTCAGTAACTCCAATAACTCCGGTAACTCAGTAACTCCAGTAATTCCAGTAACTCAGTAACTTCAGCAACTCAGTAACTCAGTAACTCCAGTAACTCAGTAACTCTGGTAACTCAGTAACTCAGTAACTCCAGTAACTCAGTAACTCAGTAACTCAGTAACTTCAGCAACTCAGTATCTCAGTAACTCAGCAACTCCAGCAACTCAGTAACTCCGGTAACTCAGTAACTCAGTAACTCCGGTAACTCAGCAACTCCAGCAACTCAGTAACTCAGTAACTCAGTAACTCAGTAATTCCAGCAACTCCAGCTACTCCAGTAACTCCAGCAACTCAGTAACTCCAGCAACTCCAGCAACTCAGTAACTTCAGCAACTCAGTAACTCAGCAACTCATTAACTCCAGCAACTCCAGCAACTCAGTAACTCAGTAACTCAGTAACTCAGTAACTCCAGCAACTCCAGCTACTCCAGTAACTCCAGCAACTCAGTAACTCAGTAACTCCAGTAACTCAGCAACTTCAGCAACTCAGTAACTTCAGCAACTCAGTAACTCAGTAACTCCTGTAACTCCAGCAATTCCAGCAACTCCAGCAACTCAGTAACTCCAGCAACTCCAGTAACTCCAGGAACTCAGTAACTCCAGTAACTCCAGTAACTCCAGTAACTCAGTAACTCCAGCAACTCAGTAACTCAGTAACTCCAGCAACTCAGTAACTCCGGTAACTCAGCAACTCAGCAACTCAGTAACTCAGTATCTCCAGCAACTCCAGCAACTCAGTAACTCAGTAACTCCAGCAACTCCAGCAACTCCAGCAACTCCAGTAACTCAGTAACTCAGTAACTCCAGCAACTCCAGTAACTCAGTAACTCCAGTAACTCCGGTAACTCAGTAACTTCAGCAACTCAGTAACTCCAATATCTCCGGTAACTCAGTAACTCCAGTAATTCCAGTAACTCAGTAACTTCAGCAACTCAGTAACTCAGTAACTCCAGTAACTCAGTAACTCTGGTAACTCAGTAACTCAGTAACTCAGTAACTCAGTAACTTCAGCAACTCAGTATCTCAGTAACTCAGCAACTCCAGCAACTCAGTAACTCCGGTAACTCAGTAACTCAGTAACTCCAGTAACTCAGTAACTTCAGCAACTCAGTAACTCAGTAACTCAGTAACTCCAGCAACTCCAGCAACTCAGTAACTCAGTAACTCAGTAACTCAGTAACTCCAGCAACTCCAGCTACTCCAGTAACTCCAGCAACTCAGTAACTCCAGCAACTCCAGCAACTCAGTAACTTCAGCAACTCAGTAACTCAGTAACTCAGTAACTCCAGCAACTCCAGCAACTCAGTAACTCAGTAACTCAGTAACTCAGTAACTCCAGCTACTCCAGTAACTCCAGCAACTCAGTAACTCAGTAACTCCAGTAACTCAGTAACTTCAGCAACTCAGTAACTCAGTAACTCCTGTAACTCCAGCAACTCCAGCAACTCCAGCAACTCAGTAACTCCAGCAACTCCAGTAACTCCAGGAACTCAGTAACTCAGTAACTCCAGTAACTCCAGTAACTCCAGTAACTCAGTAACTCCAGCAACTCAGTAACTCAGTAACTCCAGCAACTCAGTAACTCCGGTAACTCATCAACTCAGCAACTCCAGTAACTACAGTAACTCCAGTAACTCCGGTAACTCAGTAACTTCAGCAACTCAGTAATTTCAGCAACTCAGTAACTCCAATAACTCCGATAACTCAGTAACTCCAGTAATTCCAGTAACTCAGTAACTTCAGCAACTCAGTAACTCAGTAGCTCCAGTAACTGAGTAACTCAGTAACTCAGTAACTTCAGCAACTCAGTATCTCAGTAACTCCAGAAACTCCAGCAACTCCAGCAACTCAGTAACTCAGTAACTCCAGCAACCCCAGCACCTTCAGTAACTCAGTAACTCAGTAAATCCGGCAACTCAGTTACTCAAGCAACTCAGTAACTCAGTAACTCCAGCAACTCCAGCAACTCAGTAACTCAGTAACTCAGTAACTCTAGCAACTCCAGCAACTCCAGTAACTCAGTAACTCCAGTAACTCAGTAACTCAGTATCTCAGTAACTCAGCAACTCCAGCAACTCAGTAACTCCGGTAACTCAGTAACTCAGTAACTCCAGTAACTCAGTAACTTCAGCAACTCAGTAACTCAGTAACTCAGTAACTCCAGCAACTCCAGCAACTCAGTAACTCAGTAACTCAGTAACTCCAGCAACTCCAGCTACTCCAGTAACTCCAGCAACTCAGTAACTCCAGCAACTCCAGCAACTCAGTAACTTCAGCAACTCAGTAACTCAGTAACTCAGTAACTCCAGCAACTCCAGCAACTCAGTAACTCAGTAACTCAGTAACTCAGTAACTCCAGCAACTCCAGCTACTCCAGTAACTCCAGCAACTCAGTAACTCAGTAACTCCAGTAACTCAGTAACTTCAGCAACTCAGTAACTCAGTAACTCCTGTAACTCCAGCAACTCCAGCAACTCCAGCAACTCAGTAACTCCAGCAACTCCAGTAACTCCAGGAACTCAGTAACTCAGTAACTCCAGTAACTCCAGTAACTCCAGTAACTCAGTAACTCCAGCAACTCAGTAACTCAGTAACTCCAGCAACTCAGTAACTCCGGTAACTCAGCAACTCCAGTAACTCCCGTAACTCCAGTAACTCCGGTAACTCAGTAACTTCAGCAACTCAGTAATTTCAGCAACTCAGTAACTCCAATATCTCCGGTAACTCAGTAACTCCAGTAATTCCAGTAACTATGTAACTTCAGCAACTCAGTAACTCAGTAACTCCAGTAACTCAGTAACTCAGTAACTCAGTAACTTCAGCAACTCAGTATCTCAGTAACTCCAGCAACTCCAGCAAATCCAGCAACTCGAGCAACTCAGTAACTCAGTAACTCCAGCAACTCCAGCACCTTCAGTAACTCAGTAACTCAGTAACTCCGGCAACTCAGTAACTCAAGCAACTCAGTAACTCAGTAACTCCAGCAACTCCAGCAACTCAGTAACTCAGTAACTCAGTAACTCCAGCAACTCCAGCAACTCCAGTAACTCAGTAACTCCAGCAACTCCAGTAACTCAGTAAATCCAGTAACTCCGGTAACTCAGTAACTTCAGCAACTCAGTAACTTCAGCAACTCAGTAACTCCAATAACTCCAGCAACTCCAGCAACTCCAGCAACTCCAGCAACTCAGTAACTTAGTAACTCAGTAACTCAGTAACTCCAGCAACTCCAGTAACTCAGTAACTTCAGCAACTCAGTAACTTCAGCAACTCAGTAACTCCAATAACTCCGGTAACTCAGTAACTCCAGTAATTCCAGTAACTCAGTAACTTCAGGAACTCAGTAACTCAGTAACTCCAGTAACTCAGTAACTCTGGTAACTCAGTAACTCAGTAACTCCAGTAACTCAGTAACTTCAGCAACTCAGTATCTCAGTAACTCAGCAACTCCAGCAACTCAGTAACACTGGTAACTCAATAACTCAGTAACTCCAGTAACTCAGTAACTCCAGCAACTCAGTAACTCAGTAACTCCAGCAACTCAGTAACTCCGGTAACTCAGCAACTCCAGTAACTCCCGTAACTCCAGTAACTCCGGTAACTCAGTAACTTCAGCAACTCAGTAATTTCAGCAACTCAGTAACTCCAATATCTCCGGTAACTCAGTAACTCCAGTAATTCCAGTAACTATGTAACTTCAGCAACTCAGTAACTCAGTAACTCCAGTAACTCAGTAACTCAGTAACTCAGTAACTTCAGCAACTCAGTATCTCAGTAACTCCAGCAACTCCAGCAAATCCAGCAACTCGAGCAACTCAGTAACTCAGTAACTCCAGCAACTCCAGCACCTTCAGTAACTCAGTAACTCAGTAACTCCGGCAACTCAGTAACTCAAGCAACTCAGTAACTCAGTAACTCCAGCAACTCCAGCAACTCAGTAACTCAGTAACTCAGTAACTCCAGCAACTCCAGCAACTCCAGTAACTCAGTAACTCCAGCAACTCCAGTAACTCAGTAACTCCAGTAACTCCGGTAACTCAGTAACTTCAGCAACTCAGTAACTTCAGCAACTCAGTAACTCCAATAACTCCAGCAACTCCAGCAACTCCAGCAACTC